>NW_021604657.1:6929164-6967835 GCF_004785775.1 Grammomys surdaster
TGTGTGTGTGTGTGTGTGTGTGTGTGTGTGTGTGTGTGTGTGTGTGTAGTGTGTGTGTCTTGTGGCTGGGCACACAGGAAGTCAATTATTCCAAGCTGAACCCTTGGGAACCTTCCCAGAATTTATTGTCTATACTAAGTCATTCTCTTATCTCGGGTGGCCCTTTAGGGCCTTTGACCCCACTGCTGGGTGAGGCAGGAAAGGGGAGGAATTTGCCCTTTTGTGTGTCTCAGGTCTCCAGGCTCTGCTTTCCCAGGCTCTGTCCCTGCCCCTGAACCACCCCTCCCTTGTCATTATGCGCCCAGTCATTTCTCTTATCCTGTCTTCCCCAGCAGGTCCCTGAACCAGAAGCCTGAGGCCTGAGGCCAATGTTTATGATTTAGGAAGGCCTGTAATCCCTGCCTACCTGCCTGGCTTCTTTCCCACTCACTCTAGCTAGGCTCCGGGTGCCTCAGCCTCTCCTTGGAAGCCCACAGCTGCTATACTGTTTTTATGATTGCTGAACCCAAACCCCATAGCCTTATGTCACAGCTCAAAATCAGTGACTCACATTTCTGGAAGTCAGACGTTTCAGAATGGGTCCTTACAGGGGAGGGGGTAGGGTGGGGGAAGAAGAGACCAGGATGCTGGGATCCTGCCCACTTCTGCTTTTTCTCAGGTTTAAGCAGCTCCCTGGTGACCTCTGGTCCCTCCCTCTTCAGAGCCCCAGAGCAGCATCCTCATATCTCCTGTGTTCTGACCTTTTGCCTCTTTCCCATCCTCCTGCTCACCTCACTGAGGATCCTTGTGGTTTCTCTGGGCCACCAGACAATCCAGAATGATTTCTCCAGCTCAGGGTCCTTAACTTAATTATATCTGTGAGGTCCACTGGACAGCAACAGCTGAGACCCTTGGGACCTCTGCTGACAGGGCAATTACCCATTTCCAGTTAGTGATGGTTGTCCATTCTATGTGCAGGCTTCAGATGGGCTGTGGAACCACTGGGAAGAAGACAGACATGAAGCCAATGTAGGTTGAGTTGGAGGTTCCGGAGTGACAAGGAAGTGGTGTTTGAGAAGACAGGGCAGGAGGTAAACCCCCTCACTTCAGGATGCCAGGACTGGAGAGGAGGGACACTTGAGGCTTCCAGTTAAAAGGGTAGCTTAGCACACATCAAATCCCTTTCCTGACATCTCACTGCAGCAACAGTGGTGACCTTTAAAAGGTCATAAACCACAAGAATGAGGGAAAGAAGCGGGTGAGGGAGAGCAGCAAAGAGGAGGAGGAGATGGTGGGGAAGGAGGAGGAGGAGAGGAAAAGGAGGAGGAAGAGGAGGAGGAGAAAGAGGAGGAGGAGGAAGAGAAGAAGGAGGAGGAAGAAGAGGAGGAAGAGGAGAAGGAGGAGGAGAAGGAGGAGGAGGAGGAAGAGGAGACCAGCCCCTGGGCTGGAGAGGGGATTCAGAATAGATACAATCTGGAGTCTATCCTGCTGTGATCGGAATCCCTACAGCAGAGGTAAAGAAAGGAGTTCAAATGAGAGCTAGGTGAAAGGTGCTCAAGAAGGGGAGGCGTGGAAAAGATGCTCAAACACAGTTACAGGGGCTAAAATGCCTCTCAGTGGAAGAGCACCTCCCCGGTACATGCAAGGCCCTGGGCTCTAGTTCTGGCACAAGAGAGGAAGAGGACGAGAAGGAGAAAGTTGAAGAGAAGGAAGATAGAAAGAAAGAGGAGGAGGAGGGAGAAGACGGAAGAGGAGGGAAGAGGAGGGAGAGGAGGAAAAGGAGGAAGAGAAGGAAGAGGAGGAAGAAAAGGAGAGGAGGAGGGAGAGAAGGAGGAAAAGGAGGAAGCTCTTTAATTCCTGGATCCCTTCTGCTTTCCCCTCTCTAGGGTGTTAAGCTCAGCTGAGGGGTGAACACTGGATACCCTAGACAGAGAGTAGAGGAAACTGAAAAATCTGGCCAACTTGGGAAGAAACCTTCTATTCGAATGATGGAAATTCACTGAAAAGGACATGCCCAGGTCCCTCCCCAGTGCAGTCTGTGTTTGGCAAACCCTACCCCAGCCTAGCATAATATAAAACCAACATGCTAAGAACAAAAGCAAAACGCCCTTGCCAACTAAAAACCCTGGTGGCAGCAACAGGAGTGCTATGAGATAAGGTTCAGGCAATCTAGAAAGTAAGACAAACCAGCCAAAAGATGGAAAGTAGAGGAATTCAGAACGTGGGGTAGGAACGATGTTCAGTGTTTGCCCGGCATGGAGGAAGTCCTGGGACCCATCCTTCCACTTTACAAGCCAGGCATGTGGTAAACCTGTGATCTCAGAACATGAAAGCAGAGGCAGGAGGAGGTTCTGAAGTTCAAGGTCATCCTCATGGAGGCAGCAAGCTTGCAGTTAGTCTGGAATACTAGAGACCCTATGTAAAAGAGGGCATAGGTGAAGGGAGGTGATAAGGAAGAAAGGAAGGGGAGAGGGAAGGATAAGGGAAGTGGAAAGGAGGGAGAGAGGAGGTTGGAGGGGGAAAGGAGGGGAGGGAAGAGGGCAAAAGAAACATTTAAAATATAAGAGCATCAATCCAAGTGATCTAATGCTAAAATAACAGAAATTGCAGAAGCAAAGAACATTGGCAGGGGTTGAAAACAGTCCCATGTCACAGAAGTTGCAAGCACACAGAAGAGGATTTTACAGTCCCCTGCCAAGGGCACAGAAGCGGATCCTCAGACAGAGACTTCTACACGCCAGGCTGAAGTGGTGGCTCAGCAGTTATGAGCTCTGACCACCGTTCCAGAGGACTAGAGTTTGATTCTAGGGCCACATGGTGTCTGACAACATTTAAGGGTATCCTGCACCCCCTTCTGGCCTCCTTGGGCACCAAGTATGTGACATGGTGCACAAACACACGTGAGGGCAAAACACCCATTGGAACAAGATAAAGAGTTTCAAAAGGACTTCTAGAAACTTTAAGGGGTGCGATCGATCACACACAAGGATTTAGTTGGATTTGCTGATCCAGTCAACAGGGCTGGAACACAAGACAGGGAAGGAGGAAACAAAGTAACAGGAAAGTGTCCATTTGCCTTCAGCGCCTCACTTTCATGAGAACAGGGAGGTGTTAGACACATGGTATCACAAGACAATTTCCTCCCATGTAACCTTTCTCATCTGGAGGGATGTACTCCTCCAAACTAAGGGTAACCAGAAAGGGTCAAAGAGTAGTGGGGTAGGGGTGTTAGAGGACAAGGTAGCACCAGATGGTTGGCCAACAATCCCAACTAGGACGTGCAGCTCAAGCAACAGGTTTGGCCCAGCTGGATGCCAATAGTCTTTGGACAGTCTTTCCAGCCCTGGATGGACCTGGGGAGGGGTGTGCATCCCACAGCGAGAGCTGCCCTGCCTGATATTGACCACGTCCCTCCCTCCTTACCTGAGGACTATTCCAGAAGAGTCTGGGATTGGCCCTGCTCCTGAGAACTGAATGTAGCCCATGGGCTTAGAAAGAAGAAACAGACAGCTCAGTGCTCCCCTGATACAGGTGCCCCAGCTGCCGGGAACCTGTTACTGCTTCTGGCTCTCTGGTACTGTGTGCAGCACAGTTCAGTGGGTTAAAGCTCTGATTGCTCTTGCAGAGGACTTGGGTTTGATCCTAAACCCCCACACAGCAGCTCATAACCATCTCTAACTCCAGTTCACATGGATCCAGCACCTTCTTCTGACCTCCAAGGGCACCAGGCACACCCGTGGTGCCCTGACATACACACAAGCAAAACTCTCATACACATAAAACAAAAGAAATAAAAGCTTTTTCTAAGCTTAAAGAAAAAGATGGTTCACTGTCACTAATTATCTCCCTTTATTGTTCCAGAATTTCCGTTCTGTGGGATGGTCTCCACCTTGTCGCTGTGTTCTTTAGGGAGCAAAGAACCTCAGGGCACCTGATGTGTGATGTAGTATAGGCCAGGAGGAAGGAGAGAGGAAACTTCATCCGGCACAGAATATTGGAAGCAGACGATACACAAACAGCCCTGACTGTCCCCCAAGCATCCTGAGGAATATTTAGCGTCTTCAGTTCATGTGTAACAGGGACTCACTTTTCTGTACCATTTCAATTAGTTACCATGTGATCCATTATCACCTGAGACATGGAAGGCACCCAAAAACTAAAATATGGGTCACTTGTGGAACAAATGCGATGCTATCGTGTGGGTGTGGTCCATAAAGGCAGGAGCCGTTGGAAGGACTGTTAGACAAGAAGTCTTGCTTTATGCTCCTGCAGCACTGGGAATAGCACTCAGTGTAGCACCACAGTCCAATAAGCACTTTTGCCCCCAAGCTACATCCCTGGAGTCCCCAGCCTTGCAGAAACCTGTTGCTAAGGCTGGGCTTCCTTTTGCCATCTCTTTCTACCCAGTGAGGTTTTCTGAGTGGCAGACTTCTGCAAAGAGGGAAAGGTAGACCACAACACAATCCACTCTAGCTAAGTGGTCAAGGACTTTAGGAAGCTCAGAGTCCTTGGGAGGCCCAAGGCTGACTTGGAGGTTAGGAAGCTAAGAATACTGAAGCCGCAGGCTAGGAGCTGGGCTATCACTGTTTCACTATGTGGCTAGACCAGATTTCTGCTACTGTTACACTGACGGGTCAAAGGTCTTCATACAACACTCTCTAAAGAAAACCCCTGCATTCTTCCTCATCAACACTGAGACAGTAGAGTCTTGTCCCCATGGTCTTCTCTAAGGAGGCTGGGGGCATGTCTGGCTTCTGCCATGACTGAGAAGGACCGATGATGTGGGACATTCTCTAGCATAAGGATTTTATGCTAAACAAGAGAGGGGGAAGGGGAAAGGGAAGGGAGGGGAAGGAGGGAAAGAGAGAAGAGAAAGAGGGAGACAGAAGGAGGGGGAGGCAGCTCATTTGTCAACACAAAGAAGAACTTAGAAAAGCAAGCATGTAGAAGCCAGACTGACCATTGACTCTTAATCTGACTAGAACCACAGTCTGTCCTGAGACCATGACCCTATGACCCCCAGAGTGTTCTGCTGGTACTTGGGCCCACAACCCTATCTATTCCTCACCACAGAAGCCAGCCCTGAGCCTACTGCCCCTACCCTAGGACTAAGGCTTCCGAGCTCAGAAAGCCTTTCCCAAGGTCTGGCTAAGGTGCGAGAGCTGTGGAGGACAGCATTGGGGCAGCTAATAGAAGCCATGAGACAACCCCAAGGATTCATTCCATGCCACAGAGAGTCAGGGGTCTGGGTCACGTCTGTGAGATCTCTGGCAGAGCTAGTTTCTAAGAAAAGAGCAGGGACCCTGCATCCAGAGCCTCCCATACTGAAAATGAGACAGGTTTTTTGAGCTGGGCTGTGCGCAGAGTTTAGTAGATGGCAGGCTGCATCTCAAAGTCTGTCTGTCTGTCAGCACATCACCCAGTGTCCTGAGCAGGAACTCTAGTGTATAGAAGGGAAGCAGGTCCAAGCTGAAGAGGGATTCCTATGAAGAAAGGGGTTAAGGGAAGCAGACATAGTCAATGACCTTCTGGAACTTTCCAGAAAACAGGGTCACCTTATGGCGTGTTTCCGCCTGTAAGTCAAGCCTGTGAAATGAAATGCCTTGTAATCTCAGTGCTGAAACAGGACCTGGGGTGAAGCAAAACTGACTACCTGCCTCTATCTGCCTCAACCTCCCCATCCTTCCTTCCCACCCCCTAATCCTGGTCAGGACAAGTTACTGGCCGCCTCTTCCCATTAACCACAGCCAGGGGGCCAAGGTGGGCAGGCTCCAAGCTGAGGAGACACTTCTTCCCTGGATTCCATGGATCTGGCGCCCCAGGGCCAGACTGTGGAGGCCTCAGGGCCTGGCATGGTCCACAGGAGGGAGGCGGGGCGGGGGCGAGGGGATGAACTCATCCTTTCCTTCTCTCAGACTGTTCTCTGATCGTAAAACCCCAGACGCTGAGCAAATGGCCTCAGGTGTGTGCTCGCCAGTTTCGCTGGGATACTAGTCAGGAATGGCAAGAGGCTGACCTGGTTTCGGTGGAGCGGCCCTCCTTTCCTCTCGCCTGGCCTGGCCTTAAAGTTCCTCTCCTGCATCTCTCCCCTTTCCTTCTTCTTTCTGGAGAGGCCAGACCTTTATAAGGGCCCAGAAAAGCAAGGGAGTTCTTAGAGGTACCCTAGGACAAATCCCTTCTCCAGGGAGAGAAAAATAAAAAACAAAACAAACAATAACAACAAAACTTTGATTCCTCAGAAGCCAAGATCTAAGGCTTAGCCCTCCCCCAGCCTTGCTATCCCATTTCTACCCCACTACCAAACCCTGGGCCTCCAGGAAGCCTCACCCAAAGCTGGGGAGAGCAAAGGTGGGGACATCCCGTGACTAAGCAGCCAATAGAGACTATGCAAGCAGTGCTGAGACATTCCCCTATGCCAAAGAGAAGGGGTGGCCCTCTACATCCTCAAGGGGCCACTCCAAGTTCTCAGCCCCCTTGATAAAACATTAGTACCTCAAAGATCTAGAATTCTCCCTAGTTTGTGCTTTATGTGGGAAAGCTGAGACCATGAGAGGAAGGGAGCAGATAGCTGTCAGAGGCCTCACTCTGGTTTCTGAACTGTCAGCCCATCCGTGTCTTCTGGATGTCCCTTTGTGTCTTCTGGAAAAGCATGGAAAGGATCAAAAACAGAGGTGGAGTGCTGTGGGAGGCTGTGGGAGGCTGTGGGAGGCTGTGGGAGGCTCTGGTGAGGGAGCAGAAGGCTGAAGCCTTGCTTTCGGCATTCACACCCTCGCCTCCCAGAAAAAAAGGCTGATGTGGTGACCTGGGTGTTGGTGGTGCCAGAACAGTAGAGGCAGAGACTTCCGGATCTGTCTGGGCCTGCCTGGCCCTGAGCATCCCAGCTATAGTGCCTTGGTTCTTACATAGTTGCTACCCTCAAGTTTATCTTAGACATTCCAGAGCTGTTGGAGAGAACATTTGCCTAATCAGAGGCTGGAGAGCCTTCCAAAGGGCCGTCTGTGTCAAGTCAGTGCTGTGGGAAGGGCCCTTATGCTCTCAGGGGACTCAAAGTTGCCTCTCGGTTGGTCTTATTGCTGCTGGTAACCTTGGGAACTCCTAGGACAAGGCTGCCTCCTCCAGGAAGACTCGGTGGGGAGGGAGAAGCAATTGCCAACAACTCAGGGCTCAGTCCTGATTGGCTCCTAAACAGCTCTCCAATCCTGAATGAGTTGCCATGCCACTGAGCTGCACTCCCCCCCCCCATGAGGGTTTGTCTCTGGCTTTTGCAGGGGAGCCAGGGTGGCCTGGGTCATTAAGGAATAGTGACAAAGAACCTAGTAGGCTCTCAAATAGTGGTGACTGATGACATTAAAACTGTCCAGGAAGTCCTTTCAAATACTACAACCGTCAGGTCCCAAGTCTGCCTTTCTGTCATGTCTGCCTCTCATGTTATGGGCTCAGACACTGACCTTTCCTCTCCTGGGCTGGGTAGGTGACGGAAAATGGGCATCCTCCCTCCAGTGCTGTTCATTATCCCTGAAACGTGGGAAGGACACTCCCTAGGGAGTGGATGATCTGAATCTTGGGTATCAGTATAATGTGATCCTTTAGCATAAAAGGGATGACACGGGGACGGGGTGATGGCTCAGCGTGTAAAGAGTCTGTGCAAGTGTGAAGACCTGAGTTCAGATCTGCAACACCCTCACAGAAGTCAGGCAGGCATGGCAGCCACCTGCTAGCCCAGGCAACCTGGTTATCTAGAGCAGCTAGAATTGGCAAGCTCAGAGTTCAGCCAGAGACACCGCCTCAGTGACCAAAGTAGAGAGTGATTAAGGAGAATGCCCAAATTCATCTTAGCCTCCACAGGCACTCTCATGGACATGAACTCACACACGTGGACACACATGCACGCATTACACATACACACAAAAAAAAGAACAAAGAAATCAAGAATCGAGACTAAAATAGTAGCATGTCTATTATCAGGCTGAGAAATGACAGAGTTGGCATATTAGCATGAAAACAGCTAAGAGAAGCCTCGTGAGGAGACAAAATTCCAACCCTGTAGAAACCCTGCAAACAGCAAAATGGTAGCACAGAACTCAATACAAGGGTTGCCTGAACAATGGGTGTTTGTAGGGAGATAAAGACACCCAGCCTATCAAACTGTGCATCTGAACATAGAGTCCCACCACTATTAAACCTTAATAAAACCAGCCGGGAAAGATCTCCCAGTAGGTAAGATGTGATTGGAGATACCGCCCATGGGTCTGACCACCTCCAGGGACAAAACTTTTCTCTAAGAAACATGTAGGGAGTGTGCAGCCCTTACAAGTATGCAATTAAGTGACCAGGGAAAGCAGTGAAGTTGGAGAAGTTAGTTCTGGAACATCTCAGAGATGTTGGCCTTAAACAGGCTGTCAGCGAGTGGACTCAGTCTCAGTACATTCACCCCAGCCTTCCTTCCTTCCCTGAGTCACCGTGCCCCTACCCACATCTGACTGATGGCCTCACTCCAGGATCTACCTGAAGAAAGTGCCATCTTTTAGAACTATCAGAAAGTACTCCCTTAGTCACAGCACTGTTTTGTTTGTTTGTTTGTTTGTTTGTTTCCCTCTTCTGGCCCAGCATGGGGGTGAGGGGGTACAGTCTCATCCAAGCTTGGATCCTTGGCTAGGCATACAGTACCAAGGTACTACCCTCTTTCTTTTACTTCTGGAAAGTTTGGCAGATTATTCAGACAAGACTGACCTCTTCCCAACCACCCTCCCTCAGCCTCGTCCTTCTGGCATCTGCTGCTGCAAACTCTAACCCATCCTGCCCCTCTGCCTTCCCTGCCTCTAAACACTAACACCCTCCAGCGGTTCTGCAGCATGGGATCTACCACACTGAGGGAGAAACACTTGATCTGTCCAAGCTGCTTCTTTCTTCTCTTCCCTCTGTCCTCTCCCTGAAACATTGGGGAAATGGGGACAGGGCTGGGATACTTTGTCTATGTTTTAGAATTAATATTTACTCATAAATACTAGTTAGTGCTGCTTCACAGGAGAGAGTAATTTAAACAGCTCAAGACGTGGATACTTTGCTGAGCCACACACCTGAAAGGCCCGGACTGGGCCAGTTAAGACTCAGACACTGCAGGACTCAGGATCAAGAACCCAAGTCTCTGGATCTTTCTCACCTCTGTTGCTAACTTACTCTCTTCCCCTTGTCCCCTGGTCTCTCTGCTCATCTGCTTCTGTCTCTTCTTTCTCTCCTGTCCTATTCTCTGCATATGCCACTCCACAGGTACACATGCACAAACACATACACATATGAACACACACACACACATGAACACAGACACACACATAAACACACACATATGTGAATACACACACATGAACACACATACATGAATACATACATACATGAATACACACATGAACGCATACATATATGAATACTCACACATACTTGAGCACACACATATGAACACATACATATACATGAATATACACACATGAACACACAAATGAATATATACATACATGAATACACATGCACCTATACACACACATGAACACACACACACATACATGAATACACACGCACATGAACACACACATAACTGCTTCTCTTTATCTTCAGTCAGAAAGCAAGAATGAAATGTAGTAAACCCCTCTGCCACTGGATGTTCCTGGGCTGAGCAAGCTGGAGCCTTAAAAGCGTATCCTATCATTTTGTCAGTTTTTTCCAGTTATGTGTGTGTTACCTTTAGGCTAGTCCTGTCCTCCTTGGGTCCAGACCTGGGCCAGGTCCGGGGATGGGAGGGAGGTGCAATGCGTTAACTCTTCTCCAGCTCTTATCCAGGACCTAGATGAACTCCAGCAGGGCCTTGTCTTCCTTCACCTCCATGGCCATCATCCTGGGACGCTGGGCCTAGGGGCTGAGGGCTGAGACAAAGTCCCACTCAGCATCAGCCTTGCTGAATGCCCTGCCCTAACCTGAGCTCACATCAAAAGACCTTCGTTCTCAGATGTGAGGGCTCCAGCTATAAATCTGGAGAATCTGGCCCTCCAGCTAATGAGCTGTCCTGGCTGGCTGGAACAGGGACTAAGAGATCCTGTTTCACTCAGGGGCGGTCTGAGTGAGGGGTTCCTGGGGACCTTGAGACCCAGACTGCCTATCTCCCCCCAACCCCTGCCAGGACCCTGCTTGGTGGGCCAAGGACCTGGATGCTGAGTAAATCCTGGGGTCAGTGCATTGGACAGCTTAAGGAGTCCCTTTTTGTTCTCAGAGTTCCCACCCCGGGGGGCCCTAAGGGTTGCTCCTGGGCCTACCGCTGGCCCCACAGGAATTTTAACCACTAACATCTGGCCCCCGGAAGAGCACATGTCCTCACCTTCTTTGATTGCTCTCACACAGGGGACTTTTTCCATTTTAATTTGAGGTGACCTCTGACCTGTATTCTCATTCCCATAGACTCCAGATATTTCCTGTACCTCATATAACCTCCCAAGCCAGCCCCCACCTGACCACAGCCCCTGCTTTGAGGAGGTCTTGCCTCCCTTCGATTGAAGCTGAGCTAGGCTGGGAGCCCCTGCATACCCTAAGGGCCATAGATGCCTGGAAGGACCACTGCTAAATGTCTCCCTGGAGTTCTGACCCTTTCGATACACCCCAAGGACTGGGGATGGTAGGCACTCGGATACCAATCTACCCACCTTGAAGCTTATTAATAAGACAGTGATAGTTACATTGGGCACTGTGATTCTGTGCCAGGGAGTCGGTGGGACTCAAGAGTAACAGCTGCTAGAACTGGGGAGACAGCCTAGTTGGTAGGACCTGAATTGGATCCCCAAAACCCAACCCTGCCAAAAAAAAAAAGAGAGAGAAAGAGAAAAAGTTAAGCATAATGATGTGACTCTTGTAATCTCAGCGCTGTAGAAGTACAGACAGGTGGATCCCCATGGTTTGCTGACCAGTCACTCTAGCCTACCCCTATGAGTTCATGGGCAATAAAAGCTCCTGTCTCAAACACACACACACACACACACACCAGCTGCCAATTGACAGCTGAGGGGGTCTCTAGAGAAGACAGACAGAAGGAGTATGCAGCCATCTGTGAACCAGAATACAAGCAAAGCCTACAGGCACCCGTCCAGTGCCTAAGCGACCAGAGTTTGGGGGCTGTGCTGTTGCATGATGAGTCTTCATCTGGGTGGTGAGCCTTGCCTTGAGTCACATATCTCACAGAGTGACCAACAAATCCCAGAAAATAAGCCACAGAAGACAAAGGAGTGATAATCAGAGAAGGCCTAGGGAGGAACACCAGGCCCTCAACCCGACCCTTTGATGACATAGGATGGTTTCCTTAATGGAGGTCTCGACTGGATATCCATCACTGAACTAACCTGGGCTACAAAAGCCAACAACTACTGGTTTCCAGATAGGATGTGCTGGGGGCAATCAGAAGCTAGAGGCACATGTAAAAGGCAGTCTCACCACTGAAACCAGAACCAAGGAGACAGTGGGATGAGGCTGGGCAGGCCTTGTGAAGTAGGGATTTTCTATCAAGGCTTGGTTACATAAAGATCTCCCATCACTCACATATCCACGGGGCACTGGGCCAGGGCCCAGCAGCCATCAATCACTCCAGTGTGACCATTCTCAATAAGGAACTACAGTTTTCTAGAGCTGTACCCCCACCCCCTGGGACCCGAGTTAAATGGTACTATGGAAGAATTTGTCCCCCACTGAACCCTCAAGCATGCCAGCCAGCCCCAGCCTTCTGGCCTACAGTTTGACCACGACTCCTTAGTCAAGCCTCTCCTTGCCCTCTTGTCATGTGTGACTCATACCAAACTTCCAGCCCAGCTCACCATAATGATGTCATCTTTGCTCCCACCCACTCCTCAGCAAACCCTCTCTTTCCTCCGATCCACTGTCCTCAGCCAGGAAAGATCTCTGGGGGTGAAACATCTGGGGCTGCCTACAGTGAGGGAAGCTGAGACTCCAAGTGGGGCAGAAACTCCTCTGGGTCAGAGGTTAGATTTACTTGGTACTCAGCTGAGATTTCAGTGGTCATTTTACCTCCAGAGGCAGGGTCCCAGAAATCTCAGGTTTGTCTCTGGGACGCCAAGGCATCAGGGCAGCAGGAGGTCCAGAGATTGCCCCAGCCCCTCTGTGATGCTCTGAATATGAAATGTCACCCATAAACTTCTGTTTTAAAGTGGCTGAGTCTTAAGGTTTGAAAGTCTTACGCCATTTCCCGGTCACTATGTGCTTCCTGACTTGGAGACCATGTGACCAGCTGATTCATGCCTTCCTCACCAGTTAACCGTATCTCCTCTTAAACTATAAGACAAAATGAACCCTTCCTCCCTTAAGTTGCTTCTGGCTAAGTATTTGGTCATAACAAAAAGAAAATACCCTCCTTGCCACACTTTGGTTCTTCCTCGGGGAGATCTGTTGACTGAGACAAAATGGAGAACAGGTTAAGAGAACATATAACAGCCAACCAGGAAAAGGATTGAGATACAGCCCTGCAGAGGTCTCAAAAGCAACCCTCAGGGACTCTGGATACAACAAAGAAACTCGGAGGAACAAGCCCTCAAGGCCTTGGTCTTAGAGAAAATAGCCCTGGAACTGTGGGAGTCTAAGTACAGCCATTGTGCTACCAGCATTCACACAACCTGGGAACTTACTAGAAACAGCATTCAGGACTCAAGAGATGGCTCAGTCAGGAAATGCTTGCCACATAAGCATAAGAACCTGGATTTTATCTACAGAACCCACTTCCTTCATTAAAACTGGCGGCCTAGGTGGTGCTCACGTGTAATCCCAATGCAGGGGAAGACAGAGGAGACAGGTAGATCCCTGGAACTTGCTGGCCAGCCAGCCTAGCCTATTCAATAAACCCCAGGTCAGACTTTAAAAAAAAAAAAAGGTAGTTAGTGCACACACACAAACACACACACAAACAAACGGGGTTGGGAAAATGGTCCAGTGTGTAAGAGCATTTGCTGCACAAGCCTGAAGACCCCAGTTCAGATCCCAGCACCCACATAAAAGCCAAGTGTAACTACACACATGCCTGTATGAGGTGTATCAATGTGTGGGGTGGAGACAGGAGTCCCACTGGGGCTAGCTAGCCCATAGCCTAGACCCACTAGCCCCGGGTTCAGTGGGAGACTCCATCTCAAGGGAATAAATCTGAGAGTGATAAATAGAACATCCAATATTCTCCTCTGTAACAGCTCAGCTGGTAGAATGTTTGCCTTGCATATGGGTTCTATCCCAGTTATTACATCAACTGGATGTGGTGACATATGCCTGTAATCTCAGTCACTCAGGATGTGGAGGCAGGAGAATCAGAAGTCCAAATAAGGGACAGCCTCTTCAGAATAAAAGGACAGAATATGAAACCTGTCCCTCAACCCCAGAGCTTCGGAGTAGGACTCTGGTGAGTCTTGGGAACCTCTTAGTGATTCTAACACATGCTCAAATTTGAAAACCACTGTCTTGGTCAGTGTTTCTATTACTGTGATATCACACTACACAAATAAAGCAACAGGGAGAGAAAAGGAACACCACTGGGGCTAGCTAGAACACATGTTGCTTTCCTGTGTTGTAGCTCCCCCTTGGCTCTTCTAGAGGTGAACTGTACAGGCAGATTATTCCAGAAGTACCCAGAATAAATGGCTTGGCCAGAGAAGAGCTCTGGAAGTGAAAGTGATTCCAAAATCATCTGTGTGTCCACCATACTTCCTGTCTATACAAATGGGATTCTATACAAATTCTACCCAAGTGGGTTTAATTGGCTTACACTTCCCTAACAGTGTTCATCATGATAGTCAGGTCCTGAACTCAAAGAGTTCTTGGAAGCAGAAGCTGATTCAGAGGCCATGGAGGGTTGCTGCTTACTAGCTTGCTCCCTGTGGCTTGCTCAGCCTGCTTTCTTATAGAATCCAGGACCACCTGCCCAAGGATGTCCCACCCACAATGGGCTGGACCCTCCTCCATCAATCACAAATTA
The DNA here is from genome assembly GCF_004785775.1 of Grammomys surdaster. Classification (NCBI taxonomy): domain Eukaryota; kingdom Metazoa; phylum Chordata; class Mammalia; order Rodentia; family Muridae; genus Grammomys; species Grammomys surdaster. Next base: position 6,943,143 of record NW_021604657.1, read on the forward strand.
AGAAAATGCTCTATAGGCCCGCCTACAATCTGATCTTCTGGAGACTGTTTCTTAACTGAGGTTTTCTCCTTCAGATGACTTTAGCTTGTGTCAAGGTGACATAAGACTCTCTAGCACAACCACCTCCATGAAGGGTGGCTGAACACATCTACTCAGCCAGCCCTTTGTCAGTCCTGGCCCTTAAGCCCCCCCCCGGCTTCTGTGGGCCTGTGTCCTGCTTATGCATGTTGTAACTCTCTCCTGGCTATACCAGAGATGGACTATATAGGCAGAATATTTCAGAAACATCTAGAATAAATGGCATGACCAGAGAGGAGCTCTGGAAGCAGAAGTGACTCCAAAATCATCTGTGTGCCCACCATGCTACCTCTGTCTACACAAATGGGATTCTGACTCGGTTTCCCTGCCCCACACTCTAGCTTATAATTCTGCCTTAGGCCTCCACCCACTCACCTGGGACCTGTGTCCAACTCACGCAATAGCCTAGCCTCTTCCCAACAGTAACACTGCCTGGAACCTCCATTGTCATGTGTGCAAGCTGTCTGCTGCATGGGGACAGCTGGTTATAGGAACAAATGGAAGAATAAAATCTAGCTCACATTCCACTCACCCGCATCCCCAAGAGCCAAGAGGCACTCATTTAGCAGGGCACCTTGTTCTAATTTGCACATATGCATTATATGGGCTCCAGTTTGAATATCACAGCCCTCTTCCCTCAGGTTCCTTTGTCTTTAATGCGGACCTCCTCCTGCTTGCTCCAGTCTACACTGGCTGGACCTCCCCAGTCTCTTCATATCTACACTAACTGGGGCCTACCTACCCACACAGTCTGACCACTTCTCGCCTTTGGTCTTCCCAGCCTCTTAGCTGGATCAGATACACCGTTTCTCTCTCCATACTCTTCCCTACGAACTCTCCTGTCATGTTGAAAATAACATCACACCAGAGAACAAATATCTTTGTTGACTGAAGTTTGAGGTCATTTTATTACAGTATTTCCTAAGTCATCAGTTTAGGGATAGCCTGTCAGGCTGCTGGTCAGCTTCCCTTATATGGCCTGCCTGAGGCTCAGTCCTTGTAACCTCTGCAGGTGAGCAGCTTTGGGTTCCTCCTCCCCAGGGCGGCACCTTAGATCCTGCCTACACCTCCTTCTGTTTCCACCTTTCTGGCTCCCTTACCTGTTCCTTTCCTGACTTGGATCACTCCCAGCATGCAGCCCAAATTCAGGTGTGCAACTGATTTTTTTTTTCAGACAACCAAACAACAACCCAGAAAGTACCAGCTCTTTATTTTAACCATTTGGGATTAGGCAAAATCCTTCCAAAACATGATATATTTCCTTTCCCCTCATAGGATTAAGTAGGAACAGACACAGCCTTTTCTTGTGGCCTCTAGATACCAATTATTTTTCTTGAACCACAGTAAAGTGTTTTTAATAACCTAAGTAACTACATGATCATTGCAGGGGAAAAATAGAAAACAGATAAATGAAAAGAAAAGCTCTTAGCAGTTTGGGCAATGACTAACGATTTTCTGTTGTATAACCTTTCAGAGTTCTTCTTCTTCTTCTTCTTCTTCTTCTTCTTCTTCTTCTTCTTCTTCTTCTTCTTCTTCTTCTCCTTCTTCCTCCTCCACCTCCACTTCCTCCTCTTTCTCCTCTTCTTCCTCCTCTTCTCCCTGCTCCTTCTTCCCCTCCTCCTCCTTTCCCTCCTCCTCTGTCTCCTTCCTTGTTTCCCAATACATACTTGTGTACTCGTTTTAAGACATTCAGATTTCTTTACTTAATGATTGCTCAGACTCCCAAATGACCATATTAGCTGGCAGTTTCAAATCTGTGCTCCTTGGCCCTTACCTCCCTGTCATGGTTTGAATGTGAAGTATCTGTCCTGGGCTCAGATATGCATCTCTGGTAGCATTGTTTGGGGCAGTTGTGGAGCTGAGATCTAACTGGAAGAAATAGATCACTGGGTAGTGGGTAGAGGGGCATGGTGTTATAGCATGGACCAGCTTCCAGCTGTTATCTCTGCTTTCTCATCCACCAAGATGTGAGCAAGTGGCCTTAGGCTTCTATCACCATCATAAAAAGGAGCCAGCCCTGAGAACTTGCTTCCCACAGCACAAGGGTCTGGGAGCCTTTCAAACTGTGACCCAAGACAAATCTTTTCTTAATCTCTCATGTGTTTTATCACAATGATGATAATTGTTATTTAAATGTCTCTCCCAAGGAAACCAGGGTCCTAGCAGAAATTCTGATTGCAAATAGCAATCAGAGAGAAGTTAAAATGTGCCTCTGTGCTCATACATTTTGCTAGTTAGGAGCACAGGACCAGTGCTCTTCATCTTCCCCTCGCCTTCTCCATCCCTGAAGCCAAAGCTCTCCACCTGAGGGTGATTGATGACCGAATAGATCCCATCAACAGTGTAGACAAAACTGAGCCAGTGACACCAGTGTTTAGCGAGGGCAGCTCCCGGGGAAAGGAGTGCCTGTGCATGGGTCTGCCCATACACTCTTGCTCCTGGCCACACATTTTCAGTTTTCTGGGTCCTAGCTGGACAGGAATAAACATCAATTTCACTGATAAATTCTATAAATCCAGAGCAATGGAAGTGTTGCCTCTGAGACAATAGCACTCAATGATCCGTAGCTAAAGGAGAAGCATGAATGAGGATCTCCAAGAAGTAGATGCTCGGGGACATGGCGTGATGATGGATGGCTTGAGCAGCTGTGTCCTAGTTAAGGACACTGGGGACATGAAGAAGTACCCATTTTTATTGTTGTTGAAGGATTATCTTGAGTAGCCTTGGAAGAATGCCTCTCCTTGTCTCAGGGTCTCTGTCTCCTCTTTTCTCCAGCTCAGTCCTCCCCACATTCCTATGTCTGCCCACCTCTACCCTGTGTTCTATACCTGTGGTTTGCTTCAGAGCTTTCTGTGACTCCCCTTCGTAATGAAGCGAAGTTCAAACTCAGGGTCTTCCATAGCTAAGGCAAACATCTACCCCAGTTTTCTAAAGAGTCCAAATGATGCTTCTTGTCTTAGGGCAATACTTAGTGGCACCTATGTCCATGAAAAGATACCCTAGTGTGTCAATAACTGATGTGGCCAACCATGTCTAGTTCCTTCCCAGCCTGATGTTACAGGCTAACGTCTGCCTCTCTTTCGTGGATCCTTGGAGTCAGCGGGTCTGAATACTGGTTCACTATGGGAATCATTCAGGGAGTTCTGAATAAACTGGATGTTGCTGCCTTGGGTTACCCCAAAAGAAACAAATTAAAACAGAGCCAGGGCCTCTCAAGGCAAAGGACAGCCCTTTTTTAGATTTACACAAGCACAGGAGCATACCATCTATGTGGGAGTTCCCGCAGAAACCTGTAGAGGGCGCTGGAGTTTACAAGCTGTTGTGAGCCACCCAATATGGATGCTGGGAACCAAGCGTCCCGGAAGGCAGGAATTGCTCTAACTAGCAAGCCATCTGTCCAGCCCAGACTTTGGTAGTTTTAAGCCCTTGGGTGACTGACATACAGTGTAGAGAAAGATTGAACCAAGTATGACAGTTGTCCTGGACCTTTTATCCCTGAGCTGGTTGCATACATTTCTGTATCACTGTTTGTGTAACATGTTCCCACGTAAACAGCCATATCCAGCTCCAGCACTATCCCTTTTTGTCACATTTTTCTGACCTCTAAACTGGTAGAGATCTCTCTCCCTACCACATACCATTGCTATCTCTCCCAACCTTGACTACATCATCCATCTCAAGAGGCCCAGACCCAGTGTGTACCGGGTGAGTGGCTGCCCCTGCGGCCCCTGACTCGGGCAGCACCGCTCACACCGCGCTATGCATTAATACATGCTATGCTACACCCACACTGGCAGCTTCTGTGAGTTCACTCATTCAGCTTTGGGTCGGATACCGTGTTCTCCATTCCCTCCTGACTCCTGTGCTATTGGAGAGGTGTCCTTAATTGACCCCATCTGTCTGTAAACAACGAGGAAGTGCTACGGTACAGATAGACCTTGAAAACATTACACTAAGGGAAAGAAGCTAGAAGCAAAAGGTCAGAAGTTCTGTATTTATGTGGGCTATGCAGAACCAGCAAACGCATAGAGGCAGAAAGTAGATCAGTGTTTACCTACGGTTGTGGGGAAGGAGAGGTGGAGACTCTGCTATTTGGTGGGGAGGATGGAAATGTGGACCTGGACAGTGGTGATGGTTATACAACCTGTAACTATACTAAAATTATGTAATTGTATGCTTTCAAATGACGAGCTTGATGGTATTTGAATTATATCATAATTAAGAAGAAATATCAGTTGACAGATTTTTTTTCCTTTTGCACTCTATTCTCAACTTTAAATTTTATTTTGTCTTATTCCAAAGAACCACCTGGAATACTTGCTTGAAGGGTGGGTTCCTGAGCCACCCTTCTACACTTCACATTCAAGGGCTGGGCGTAGCCCAGGGATCTGCCTTCCCTTACTATATTCTAAGTATGGCTTCCCTGTAGCCCCAAGGCTCGGGTGAGAGAATTTTCTGAGCAAACCTCAGAACCTCAAAAGACAAATAAAATTCTTTAACCTATTATTTCGGGGGGGGGGGTGCTGAAGCTTTCAAACACAACCCAAACTTTGTTTTTCGTCTGCTTCTTATTAAAAACAGACGGGAACCTAAAGAAAGCCCGTCAGGGGTAGGTAATGAAGTGGTCCTGATCACAGAAAAAGAGCAGAATGGAAAAACTGCCTGCAGCAAACCACAAAAAAAAAAAAAAAAAAAAAAAAAGGCTTGCGCCTCCAGTGCTCAACAGAGCCATTCAGAGAAAAATACCTCAGCGGCCACAAGAGAACTTAATTTGGGGAAGGGGGACTAAAATGAGTAAATCAAGCTCACTGTCCCCTTGTGCAAATGTGTGCTTGCAGACACCCACTCCCATGGACTCAAAATTCTAAGCTTTGCTGCACACTCCCTGATTAGGGCTTTCTTTGGGGTTACCAGGAAGCCAAGCTGTAAATCGGCGTTAGAATGTGATCAAAAGCGATGTCTGTATGCAATTATTTTGTTTTGAGACCAGCGCTCAGAGGCAGCAGCTTTAAAGTATGGTGTGGTCACGTGAGGGGCTCTCGCATACATACACATGTATGACTTTGGTCCCTGACAAAGAGACAAGACAAAGGCCTGGGTTTTCTCATTGTTGTTTCTTTGTTTCCAGGGTGCTGTCTGACCCTTGCAGCTAGAACGACCCTCTCCCCCATTTCCCTGGCCAGTCCTCACCCACTGCAAGAGGAAGTCCCTCACTCATAACCTCTTGCCCTGAAAGTAGCAGTTAGTGTAATTTGAGTACAGATATCCCTTGCTTAACAGAAATTCACTTAGCAAAACTCTAAATTGAATAAGGGGTAAATGAAAGGAAATACCATTGGGGAGGCCTGTCTACTGAGCTCCGAGGACTGCGCTGAGCAAGTTCACCAAAGAGGAGGCAACACCAGAACCCCCACGTGGAGGCGTTATGGTGCCCTGGGCTGGAGCAAAGAGTCTGAAGTTCCCAGTGGTCACAAGGTTAGGAAGCGGCACTGTCAAGGGACAGCATATGGCACTGAAGACAACTAATAGATTTAACTCTGCCGAGGCTCCATAGTGGACTGGAAGGCACAAGCAACCCCATCTCACCCTCTGACCCCAACAGCTTGTGGACCACCAGGATGCACCAGCTCCTGGCCTCCTTAGGAGGGTTAAATGGCATCATGAATGTGACAGACTTGTGTAGTAACTGGCACCTGTGAAGGGCGCATTAAGTATTCACTCGTGTTCCTTCCTTCAGATAGAACCAGTGTCCCGGAGCTGTGTGTGATTCTTTTTCATTGACATGCATTTCCCATCGCTTCGCTAGTCTTTCCATTGCTGGAGGAAGAAGGAAGATAAAGGTCCACCGGGGTGGGGGATGAAGCTCTTGCTTCGCGGTACAGAATAGAAAGAATGTAGAATAAGAGCTGCCACTTACTAAGTTACTTATCCCCGTGCCTCAGCACTGCCGTCTGTAAAATGGAGGACGGCTTGTAAAAATTAAATATAACATATTTGGGGCCAGCGACATGGCTCAGCAGGTAAAGGAGCTTGCTGCAACTCTGAGGACCTGAGTTTGATCCCCAGGACCCATATGGTTGGAGGAGAGAACCAAGTCTTAACATTTTTCCTTTGATTTTTCACATCCATGTAGTGTCTGTGTGCACACGCACACAGTAAATAAGTAAATGTAACGCAAGCACTTGAGCATTAAATGAAATAATTATATGTTACAGTATTTAGAAAAGGAACCGGAGAGAGTAGTTCTAGACTCTTGGTCTATTACAAGTCTATGATGTCACAGCTGGCTCGATAAAGCCACTGCTATCTGTGATACGTGCGTGTGGGATGGTCAGACTCGGTCCATCAGGTGGTGCCAAGCTCACCCAGCCCCAAGACACTAGGCATGAGATCCAAGTGTTACATTTGGGAATGGAATTGTCAACAATGGTACACCGTAATGACGGCAAGCTTGGCACCGTGAATCACAGGCTGTGGTCAAGGCTCCTGAACACTAGAGCAGATTCACCTTTGCCTGCCCCCCTGGACCTGGGCAGGTAGTACCTGTCTGTCCTTTAGAGGTCCTGCCTCCTCCCTGCTTCAGCTCGTCACTTCTGCTCGCCCCAACCCCCGCCTGCCCTTTCCAGCCTGACTCATTAACTACAAGGAGGAAGCTCTACAAAAAAAAGAGACTTCGCTAGTTCATAACAGATCCCCACAGCCCAGAGCGGTGCCTGGACCACAAGTAACACCCTAGGTATCTGCCAAGAGGATGGATACATGAATGAATGAACATCTTGGACTCCGCGCCACGCTTTGCTTCTTCTTTTCGTCCTTCTGGAAGCCACGTCCTCCTCCGCATTAGATGTTCCTCTCACTGACTCTTTTATTTCTTTATAGTGTGTAGGGGACAGACAGGCACACCTAGTCTTGTCGTGCATTGACCTGTCACAGTAGCATGTTGGCATGTTGTCTACACACTGAAGGCTTGTGGTGATCCTCATTAAGCAGGTCCATCAATACCATTTGCCCCATCACCCTGTGCTCAGCCTTACATCTCTGTCATACTTCAGTTAACACTTAATACTTCAAACTTCCTCATCCCAGTGATGTCTGCCATGGTGATTTGTGTCCAGTGGTGTTACCATTTTAATTGTTTTTGAAGCAGCAGAAACCACACCTGTATAAGACCACAAAGATGATAAACATCATGTGTGCCCTGATTTCTCCACCGACAGACTGTGCCCCACTTTCCTCCCTCTCTGCTCAGGCCCCCCTATTTCTAGAGCCATAACAGTATTGAAATTAGGTCACTTGATAACCTTACAATGGCTTCTAAGTGTTGTTAAGATGGAAAAGTCACACAATCTCTTACTTTATATCAAAAGCCAGACATAATGAAGGTTCATGCGGAAGGAGTATTCAAAGCTGAAATCCAGAATTTGTCCCTCAACAGGTGCATTGTGAATGCCAACGAAGAGGTCTCAAAGGATGGTAAAGTGCTCTGTCTGCAAGTATACCACCCACGACCAGAAAGTAAAATGTGATTGCTGATACGGAAAAGAGTTTATGTGGTCTTGATAGGTCAGAGGAGCCATGCATTTCCCTAGTCATTCCTAATCTTGAGCAAGACCCGATTTCAGTTTTATGAAAGCTGTTCAGAAGGGGGCATAGCTGTCTCATGAGCTGTTAGGAAAGAAACCACTTCCCAAGCTTCAAAGTACAAAGGGAAGCAGAGGCCTATAAACATGGCATCAGGAAGATACCTACCTAACCAGAGAGGTTTTGGTGTAGATAAAGCAACATTATCTGTGGGAGCAGGTGCCAGTGAGGACGGATGTAGCTAGTGAGAAGTCAGGACCTGGCTTTAAAATGTCACAGGACAAACTGACTCTCTTGTTAGGAGCCAATACAACTCTCATCACAATACTGAGGTACTCAAGTACCAGTCCCCAGATCCCACGTCCCTTAACAACTGCTATCCAGTGGGTGGAGAGGTGGCTTCATGGTTTAATAGCTCTTGCTGCTCTTACAGAGGACCTGAGTTTGGTTCCCAGCACTCACATGATAGGAGGAGTCTCATAATTGTGGCTGTAACTGTAACTCTGACTCTAGGGGATCCCATCCTCTCTTCTCGAATCTGTGATCTGTGCATGCATACATGTGTGTGCACGTGCGCGCGTGCGCGTGCACACACACACACACAAATATTAAAGAAGAATAAGAAGAATCACCAAGAAGATGGCTCAGTAGATAAAGGCACCTGTCACCAAGCCTGATGACCTGAATTTGAGTTCAATCCCTGAAGCATACATGCTGGAAAGAAAGAACAAAGAAGTTCTCATCTGACCTCCACACATGAGATGTGGCATGCACATGTGTGTCTGTGTGAACACAGCCACATCCTCAATAAAAAATTAAATACATAAATAAATAAATGTTAAGAAATGAATTACATGAAATCTAGTGTCCCTGTGCTCTATGCAGAGCAACAAAGCCCCGAAGACAGCACATCTGCTTCCAACATGGCCTATTGAATATTCTAAAGCCACTGTTAAAGTCTGTTGCTTGGGGGGTCAGGAAAGGTTATTCTTAAAATCTGACAATAGACCTAGTTACCCAAGAGCTCTGGCAGACTTCTATGGTGACACAGATGTTTTTGTGTGTGCTAACATGACACGTACATCCCAGGGATTAAGGAATAACAGTGACTCCCAAATCTTATGATGTAAGACATAAACACATTTAATAAGGCTGTATGTGCCATAAATAGCCATCCCTCTCATGGATCTGGGCAAAGTAATTAGGAGGCTCAGTGGAAATGGTTCGAAGAGTGTGAGATGCTTTAATAACAACAACAAAAAAAGATTCATGGAGAAGGTCAAAATGCAGCATCGGGAAGATCTGGGAAGAAGTTGACTCCAGCCCTTACAGATGCTTCAGTGGAGGAAGTGGCTACAGCTGCGGAGGAAGAAGGGTGACAGCTAAAGTTAGAAGAGACATCCAAGCCTGGGACTTGGTTACCGTGGTTTTGTAATAAAACTCAAATAGGGAGTTGCTTTTTATGCATAGCCATAAAAAGTGGTTTCTCGTGTGTGTGTGTGTGTGTGTGTGTGTGTGTGTGCACATGGGCATGGAGCCAATGGGTAGAATTAAGTGACTTTCTCAATCACACTCCCTATATCTTACATTTTTTAGTATAATGTCTCTCAGGTAAACCTGGAGCTCACCTCTCGGCTAGGCGGCTGGCATCTAAGCCTCAGGGTTCCACCTGTCTCTTACACCCCAACAAGGGCTGCAGACACAGGACACCTCCCCCAGCTTTTATATCGGTTTCAGATACAAACTCAGGTTCTAATCCTTGTAACACAAACATTTTGCCAACTGAGCCATCTCCCAGCTCAGCAGTAAAGTAATCTTAATTAAGTTCTAGATGTTTCTTTAGACACAATGCTATTGCTCGCTTCACAGATTATAGTCTAACACAAACATAACCGGATGTGACTCGTTTTTACCTCCATATTTGTTTAACTTTGGCTGTCTGAAACAAAACTTACCACATCTCTGAGGCATGCATGCATATGCATAATATGGGGGATAAGTGATATAGTCTATTTGTCTACAGAGGTCTGCAAGGCTGTAAGCTCTGTGACTGTGGGAACGCTCCTGCAGCAGTGAGGCTAGAGCTATGGCTTTTTGGGTAAAGTGCTCACTGTGCAAGTATGAGGACCTGAGTTCAAAGCCCCAGAACCCATGAAAAAGCTGGGAGACGGCTTAATGAGTAAAGGGCCTGTGAGATGGCTTAATGAGTAAAGGTGCTTGCCACCAAACCTGACAATATGAGTTCAATCCCAGAGCCCATATGGTAGAAGGAGAGAACTCCCACAAGTTGTCTTCCAGATGCAGGTGCTACCCCAATAGATAACAAAGAAACAAATGTAAAGCATCTGTACTATGTTCCTGCTGAGTATAGTAGCAGGAGTCTGTAGTCCCAGTACTGGAAATGAGTCAAGTGCATACCAGGTGCTCACAGTCTACCCCGTCTAGGAAGAATGACAGGAAGGAAAGAAGGAGGGAGGGAAACTGGGAAGAGAAAGGATTGATGAGACAGAGAAGTAGGGGCAAGAGGGAGTGACAGGGCTGCCAGCATGACCAAACCATCTTATGTACTTTGAATACATAAAAATATCATAGCAAAACCTATTATTTTATTTAACTAATATGCAGCAAGCTTTTTAAAGACGTAACAAAAATGAATTGAATGAAAAATTGGGCAAAGTCTTACAGAGCTCAAACCTGTGAGCTATTTTTATGGAACTGTATTCAGAGGAACTGAAAATGAAATTATCAAAAAAAAAAAAAAACCCTGCTTATTAGAAAGGCTCTCAAAACAATGGAGGTTTAAAGGAACTTACTCTGCTCTGTGTTGCTACCACAGAATACCTGAGGGCGGGTAACTTATCTATCTGGCACACAATTCTGATGGCCAAAACATGACAGCACTAGCATCCTGTGAGTCTCCTTGGCCTCACCACAGTATCACACAGAAGCAGATGGGGAACTTGTAAGGACTTGTAGTCAGGGCACAGGTACTGTGCACAGGGCACTGGGGCACAGGTACAAGAAAGTGAACAGAGGCACTCAAACTTGATTAATAGCCGCTCATTCTCCTGGAGACTAATCCAGTTCCCTGACACCTCACCTACTTTCGGAAGACAGCACTGACAGACTCATGTAGCTAGAGTCCCCAGACCCACCTCTTAAAGGTCCCAGAGCCCAAAACCCCACACACTGGAAGCAAGCTTCCAGCTTTGCAGAACACTGGCCACCGGACTAGTGCTTCAGAGCTGCTGGGGCTCAGCCTGGGCATAAAGAGGAGCGGTGGTGTTACACCAGCTTCCTGGCGCTGTGGCTTGCCACCTCCCCTTCCTCACATATACGAGACTGACTTGAAGACTGAGCCTACAACCCGTCATCTCTAACAGCAGCGGTTCTCAACCTTCCTGATGCTGTGACCCTTTAATACAGTTCCTCGCGCTGTGGCGATCCCCAACCATAAAATTATTTTCATTGCTACTTTGTAATTTTGCCACTGTTATGAATCATAATCTGTGTTTTCCAATGGTCTTAAGTGACCCCTGCGAAAGGACCACTCAACCCCCAAATGGGTTATGATCCACAGGTTGAGAATCACTGTCTTATGGGCTAGTGCTATTAATATTCATATCTTACTGAGTTTTTCTATATATGATATGCTTAGGTCTTCTAGACCTCAAGTAGGATTTTTTAAAGTTATATTTAGATGACCAGTTTGTTTGTTTGTTGGTTGGTTTGGGATTTTTTTTTTTGCCTCCAGAAAAAAAAATTCCAATTTTATACTAAAAATCAATGAGGATATAAGGCTTACTTGAAAGGCTGCTCACTGCCTCGTAGCCATTTTGATGGGAGACACATGCTCCCTTAAGTGAAGGGACGCTGGTGGAGTTAATTTGATTTATTCCTGGTGCATTTCCTGAAGCATATGGAGAAGACTTAGTTTGTGAATGTCTAGAGGGACATGGAAAACGTCTTGGGGACTGGGGTTCATTTGGTGTTCGTGGCTGGCTTTTCGAGGGCTGCCCAGCAGATCCGGATGCAAACCTCAGCTGCATGGGAGCAGATATAAACCTTGGACATGTGGATGCCAGAGATTGGGCTGAAACAAGTCACTAATTGGCAAATGAATTCCCCACAGACCACCCTGTCACTCCCTATTTTTCTGGCAAGCTCTGGCATCTGTACCCAATGGGCCTGCCTTGCTCATGGACATGCCAATGGGCATGGGATGGCCAGAGTTGCCTGGGGTTCCAAATCCCACAGAGTTTCTGGAAATGGGCAGAGCTCTCTGGAGTACAGAGCACGCAGAATCCAGAACACATGGCCTGGTGGCCATCTTTTAGATTCCAACAGTACTGTCCTTCCTGTTTTAGTGCTAACTGGTAGAGAGAGGGTTGAATATCTGAAAAGAGGGTTGAATTTTTTTTAAATCTGCCTTTATAATCTAGGGTTGAATAACAGGGAGAAAGACTAATAGCAAATTCCTCTCTATGTGTGGAGTGTTGTATTGACCAGTGTTTAGTTACTATAATAAAACACTTGATGTTAGAAGCTTTATTAAACACCAATTTTATTTAGCTTTTGACTGTGAAGACTGAAAGTCCCTGGTTGGACAGTTCTCTTGATTCAACTTCTAATGAGAGCTATCTTGTCTGGGTTATCACATTATAAATGCATCGTGGAGGCTGTGAACATGAAGGAAAGATCTTATAATGAGACAGGAAGACAGGGAGTGGGAAGGAACCAGACTGGTCTTTAATTCTCTCTCTCTCCCTCCCTCCCTCCCTCTCCCTCTCTCTCTCTCTCCCTCTCTCTCTCTCTCTCTTTTTCTCTCTTCCCTCTTCCCTCCTCCCTCCTCCCTCCTCTATCTCTCCCTGCCTCCATCCCTCCTTCCTTCCCTCCCTCCCTCCCTCCCTCTTCTCTCTGTATGCATTGTTTTTTTGAGACAGAGTTCAGATAATCCCAGGTAGCCTTTCCATATAGTAGATATGTTAGATGGCCTTTAACTTCACATCCTCCTGTCTCATGAGTGTTGGGATTATATGCATGAACACACACACACACACACACACACACACACACACACACAGAGTTTATGCGATGCTGAGATTCAACTCAAGACCTCATACTTGCTACTCAAGCAATCTGCCAACTGAGCTCCATCCCCAGCTCACAACCCTCTGTCCTGATAGCTAATGAGGGTCCCACAAGAAGTACATGAATCCCTTCCAAGTACAGTGACCCCCCCCCACGAGCATAATCTAATTACCCTGTTCTAGACACTTTTTTGAAGTTCCAGGTGCCTCTTAAAATTGCCACGCTGAGTGCTAAGCTACCCATGAACCCTGGGAGGACAAGCTCTGCAAACCATACCAGGGACTAAGATACACAAAACCCCAAATTTACCACTTTAATTCTTTTTAAGTGTAATTGGGGATTAAAAATCCACAGGTTATAAAAATGAGCCCCACGCTGCTCATTCCCAGGATGCTTCCATCATTTCTAGTAGAAACCTATTCTCGTTAAGCTAGATTGCCCCAACTCCCTTCTAGTCTGTTTTCTGGCTGGTGGCTTTGGCTATTCCAGGTTGCTCATGGAGGTGGACTCATACAACAGCTGTTCTTTTATGTCTGGTTTGTTGCACTTAGAATCTTTTCAGAGTTTGTCTGTGCTGTAGAATGGGTCAGCATTCCCTTCCTCCCCAAGGCTGGATAGACGGTATTCACTTGGATATGGTTGGGGCCGTGTCAGCAGCAGAATGACTGCCTCGTGTGCATGAAGCCTACCTAGCTTCAGTCCCCAGGTATTCCCTTGATATGGACACTGTGTTTCAGTACCAATCAGGGATGATTGACATTTACATTGCTTTCTCTTCTTCTGTTATGAAAAAAATGCTACAATTCACAAAGTACAAAGATGTATTTGGATCGTTGTTTTCAGTTTTTTGAGGTTATATACCTACAAGTAGAGTTGCTGGGTCGAATGGCATTTCTCTTTAAAATTATTTTTTAATGTTATTTTATATGTATGGGTCTTTTGTCTGCATGTATGTCAGTGCATAACAGGCAGAGATGTCTGCGGAAGCCAGAAGATGTTGGGTACCCCTGGGACTTCAGTTGTTAGCTACCCTGTGAATGCTGGGAATTGAACCCTAGTCTTCTGGAGAAGCAACAAATGTTCTTAACCATTGAGCCATCTCTCCAGACCATGTGACATGCCCACAGCTAGCTTTTTGAGGAACTGCCCAGCTCTTTTCTACAGCTGTATCATTTTATGTTCCCTACCAGCAACTCTCAGGGTCCCAGATTGGCTACAAACTCACCAATCTTTTTTTGTTTAAATCAAAACACAAAAACAAACAACAAACAAAACCTCAGCAACCAACTCAGTGAACCAGTGAAGAAATGCTATGTATCCAGCTGTGTGTCAGCTTGGACTCCTCTGATGTCTTCTAAGGTTGAGCATCCTTCCCCGCCCTTGTGGTCTTTCTGCATCTGGTATAGAGAAATGTCTATTCAAGGCATTTGACCACTTTTGAATGGAAGTGTTTGTTTGGTTGATGAGCTGTATGCAACCCAGACAGTTGTGAGCTGTCATGGCACCAGAAATCAAACCCAGGTCCTCTGCAAGAGCAGCAAATGCTTTTAAACATTGAGCTATCTCTCCAGGCCCAGGTTTCTGCTTTTAATATGGTTGTTTGTTTGTTTTTGTTTTTGAGGCAATCTAGTTAAGCTGAAGTCAACTTTAGGTGGCATTCCGAAATCCCTACCTGCTCTCAAGAGGCAGAGCTGTCTTCAGGGGGCACATTGGCTACAATATAGACAAGGTCCTTAACCTACAGAATTTGTATTCACTACCAGCAGGAGAACTAGGCTAATGCAAGAGGGCCAAAGATATTTTTAAATGACACTTCTATGTCTGCCATTATGAGCAGACATGTGGTAGACTCAGGAAGAAATGTAGCACAATGAGCTTCTACTTCTATCAGAGTATGCTTATCCGTTTACCAATCTGGTAAGTAACAGAGTATGCTTATCCGTTTACCAAGTGAAGACTGTCTGACTTGTGTCCAGCTTGGGGATATTATCACAAATAAATTTACTGTGAACACCATTTTGGAAGTACAATTTTGGGTCCTGTAGTGGTGGCTTGTTTAGCTCTTTAAAAAACTGTCAGGCTGTTTTACAATGACTAGATCTTCCTCTGTTGCCACTTGAAAGGCATAAATGACCCAGTTGCTTTACTTCCTGCTCAGTGTTTGATGTTGTCACCAGATTTTTTGTTTGTTGGCTATCTTGATAGATGTATAGTGTCGTACTTTGTGGGATTTTAATTGCCGTCAGCCTAATGATTGAAGGTGCTGGGCACTGTATGCTGAGAATACTAAGGACGTTCTGATAAAATGTCTGTGTGTGTCTTTTGCTCATTTTTTGTTTGTTTGTTCATTTGTTTGTTTGTTGTTTCTGCTCATTTTTGAGGTATTCCTATGCTCTGAATATTAGTCCTTTATGAGAAATGTGTTTTTGAAAACTGTCTCCTTATAGGGGACTTATCTTTTCTCTCTCTCAAATAAAAAGTTTTAAAATTGGATGAAGACAGTGTACCTTCCTCTTCTGGATGCCACTTCCAGTGTAAAGGGTAAAGGTAAGAACCTTCGAACAGGTCAAGGTCACCGACATTTTCCTCTTGTTTTTGTTTTGTTTTTCTAACAAAATTTTAGAGTTTAATTTTTCATTAAATATTAACTCAAGAGATGCCACATATCTTTAATCCCAGAACTCAGGAGGCAGAGGAAGGCAGATCTCTATGGAGGACAGCCTGGTCTACATAATGAGTTGTAAGCTGGGCAAGGCTATATAGTGACACTCTCTAAACAAAACAGAACAAAATTAAGTCGGGGTTGGTGAGGCAGCTCATCAGGTAAAGGCATTTAGCACCAAGTCTGATAGCCTGAGTTCAGTCCCTGGTGGGAGGAGAGAAGTTATTCCTACAAGCTGCTCTCTGACATCCATATATACATACATCCACACAAAATAAATAAACATTTTTTAAAAAAAATATTAACTCAATCCAAGGGGTCTCTTTCTCTCCTTCCACCAATCACATTCCCTTCCTCCTTCTTCCCCCATGAATTCCCTCTGGCCTCATTTTGGACATATGTGTGTGGGTCTGTTTCTAAGTTCTTGTTCTATCCCATTGGTGCAAGCATCCACTCCTCTTCCAGTGACTCACAGACCTCACTATCATAGTTACGGACTGTCTTGCAATTGCATTGATTAGTCCTCACTGATTGTCAAACACGAGCACGCACTTATAATCTCCCAGTTACTAGGAGGCTGAAATAGGAGGATCTCTTGAGTCCAGAAAGATGGCTCAGTGGGTAAAGGGACCTGCCACCAAGCCCAAGGACCTGAGTTTGATCCTTGAGACCCACATGTTGAAAGGAGAGAAATGACACCCACAAGTTGTCCTCTGACCTCCACAATGTGTGCCATGTATGTGCATGCAAATACAGACACACACACACACGGGGGGTCGGCGTTGCAGGGAATGCAATAAATAGACCCCTCTCAAAAAGACAGTGACCATAAATGCACCTTTTCAGAACTGACCCACTCATTCTTGTTCTTTCACATTTTCATACGATTTTAGAATACTTACTCTATAGCTTGTAAAATGTTACCTATTTCATAAACTTTCTGTATCATAGAGCCATGAAAACACTCTTCTGCATTTTCTTCGGATCCATTTGTAGATGTGAAAGAAGCAGTTAGCTGTGTGTGGTCTGGAGTTTATGGTGAGAGTGAGATAGAACTAACCTGAACTCATGCCTTGCAGTTGTGACAGAGTGTTTTGTCACTTGTTGGAAACACAAAAGTCACCATACACTAAATTTCCATCTGTTTGCTCTCTCTGTCTCTCTGTCTCTCTCTGTCTCTCTCTCTGTCTCTCTGTCTCTGTCTCTGTCTCTGTCTCTCTCTCTCTCTCTCTCTCTCTCTCTCTCACACACACACACACACACACACACACACACACACAGTCTCCTCTCCCTTTCTCCCTTTCTCCCTTTCTCACTCACCCTCTCTTCCCTTCCCTCCCTCTTGTCTTTTTTGTTTGTTGAGACAGTCTAACTCTGTAGCCCAGGCTGCCTCAAACTTACTCTAGGCTGGCCTCAAAATGACCTCTGCCCACTGAGTCCTGGGATTACAATTGCAGACCACCATACCTCTCCTAGATTGTATGGTAATTTTATAACTCCATAGTACGTTTTACTCAAGTAAACTAAGTTAAAACAGAGATCAGGTCTGAGCAGGCAAAGCCAGTTAGAGCCGTAATGAACTCAATCTTGCTTGAATTGCAGGCACAGGAAAACTAACTCAAGCTGTTTCTTCATGTCTATGTTTAAAAAAAAAAAAAGAGAAACTTACACATTAGAGACTTCCCAATGGGACAAACCAAGCAACCATAGAGTCAACCCTGGTCTTTGTTTTCCTTCCTCGCTCATGTATAAGACTCTCCATGGTATGGAGAGTCTCCTGTGGAGGAACTACCAAACTTCTGGTTTTGAGTTGCCCAATTCACCATGCAGACTCTTAAGTATTTTGTTCCCCAGTTTGCCTATCTAGTGGGCTAATGAGTTCCTCTTTAAATGAGCTTCTTCTTGCCCTCTTAGTGTGACTATTTATCCTCAGCTTGCCAATTGTCATCAAGACTCCCGGTGACACAGTGAGTGTGCGTGCTATGTTGTAATGTCCCAGTGGACGTCTACACCATACTGCAGTTCCTCAAGGTTGTCTACGCCACCCCTCGAGGGCTTACTTTTTATAATTTTCTTAATGTCTTTCAGAAATTCATAGGACTTTTTAAAAGGACTATCTCTAAGTATTTTGTGAGTTTTAATTGTGTTGGAAAGACTTTTTTTTTTTTTGCATAGGAACAAAGCCTTTTCACACAACATCCCTGTAATTCCTTGTGGAATGCCTCTGTAGTGAGTTATTTAAAGGCACTGAAGGTAAGAGAGAAGGAAGCCTGGGTCCAAACGAAGGTCCTCTGGACACAGATGCCCATTACATCACACATCCCGTCCATGCCAAGCAAAGTTCTGGAATGTGTGTGGACGGCAGATGGCAGAGCTGTAGGAACCTTCCTTTGACTTCCTGAGTAGGAACCTGGCTGGCAGTTCCCAGAATTGCTGTTTGGTGCCTCTGTTCCCATCCTGTCAGCTGAGTTTCATGGGCTGCTCTGCAGTGGCCCCAGGGTCCTTGACCTGCCTCTGGGATCACAGCCTGCTATTCATGGGCCCAGAAGTCCAGCCTGGTAAATGCTGAAATGAAGTCATTAACGGCCAAAGGACCATTTTTGCAACACGGTTGCTACAGAGGCCAGGAAATAGAGGGCAAGGTGAGACATAAAGGTAAGGTCCTGGATGGTAAGGGTGGAGCCAGATGGGCAAAAAACAGGTTCATGAAGAAAGGAGGCCAGCCCAAGGTACCAGTGTAAGTGATGATGCATTTACATGAGGAGGCAGGCCAAGCAGCAGGAACTGAGTGGCCTGACTAGTGGTTGGTATGAGGGAGGAGGAGAACTGCAGATACACTTCAGGGACCCAGGATGGGTTGGGGGAGTGTCACCATGCACCGGATCCCTGGCTTCTCTGATTATCCCCATTCCTTGCCATTCAGGATTCATCATGGCACTTGCCAGGCCTCCTGTTCCAGCTCAGTTGTGTCAGGAAGCCACAGGATGCATGGTCCATATCCTGGCACCAGCGTCGTGGAGAAGTGTCTTTGGTAAGAAGGGAGTGAGGGTCCCGCCCGAGGTGGGAACAGGAACTACGAGACGCACTCAGTCTGGTGGGATTTGAGAGGTTGGGACTAGTATCGATTTAGTGTCTTAGCCTGTGACCATCCACAGACAAGGACAATAAATTTACAGTTTCTCGGGCTGTAGGATGCTTCTGTCAGCAGATCTGGGGTGGCCTAATGGATGGTTTTATGTGGTATGTGAAAATGCTTTTCAATAGTGATAAACCACATGCTGAAAGCTGTACTCCTCTCATTTTGTCCCCAGTTCTGATATATAGAAAGTCTATGGCTCTTGTGCTTTCTGTGCAAGCAACAAACCACCCTAATTAGAAGTGAATAAGGGACCACGAGATGGCTCAGTAAGTAAAAGCCATTGCGGCAAAGCTTGAGGGCCTGAGTTCGAACCCCAGGACCTACATGGTAGAGGGAGAGAACTGACTCCTGCAAGGTGTCCTCTGACCTCTGCATGCCAGATCCCCACACATGAACACAAGATAAATTAAAATGTAATTTTTTTTCATGAATAGAATGTCTGAACTCACGTAACCAACTTAAGGAAAGCAGTCCCAGTTTAGAAGAATCTGGTTTAGAAAAAATCTGAGTTTTCTGCAGATCTGTTTGGTCTGGGACTTTAGACACATTTTCTCATGACTACAAAAGGCCCGCCAAAGCACTGGGATTCACATACACTTATGACCGTATGGAAGGACGCTGAGAGTAACCTGCATAAAGGTTTGTTTGTGGTGAATTCTCATGAAGGGAGTGATCACTCATTCCAGCATTGCACAACCATCCCCATCATCCATTCCCAGTGCTTCTGGGAGGTGATGAAGAGTGCATCGCTTCGGACGTGCCTGCCACACTGCAGTTATCAGGCCCACTGTTGTGTAACCATCTCTAAGACCTTTCGACTTGCAAAACTGAAACTACCCACTGAGCAGCTCCTTCCCCTCCTCACTAGCCAGCCTCATTCTGTTTGCTCTCTCTATGAATGTGGCCTCTGGAAGCACCTCATAGTGAATGAAATCATGCCCTACCTGTCATTTGATGACCTTAGTGCCCTAAAGCTTTCTCCATGCTGTGACGTATGACAGGACTCTCCTCTATTTCAGAGCTGAATAATGTTCTATTATGTGTGTGTTTACCACGGTTTCATTTGTTTGTTTTTAATCTGCTAGTTTCTTGGTGGACATGTAGAATGTTTCTGGGGTTTATTTAGCTTTTAAACCAGAAGTGAAACCTTCTTAAAAGCTTCCAGGAACCCTCTCCTAGACCTCAGCAAGCACAGCTGGGTCAAACACCCACACACTGGCCACAGGGAGGCGGGGAAAGAGGCCGAAGCACTTTTAGCCTCTGAAGACAGAGGAGGGCTCTTCTGTTGGGGAGACGCTGTAAGTGGGTGTTAAGTGGATCACTGCAGTGTCTCGAGCTTGTGGCTTAAATGCCCCAGAACAATCCAGCCCTCAAAACAGCATCCATAGAAATAGGGTGACTGGTCAGACTCACAATCATTCTGTGTCACCTTCCTGAGTGTTGAGATTACAGGTGCAAGTTGGCCAGCACACAGTGTTGTGTTCAGTGTTGCAGCTGTGTATGAAGCATGATAACGAATATAGTATGTCCTCTAGGAGCTCAAGGCCAGCTTGGACTACGTTGAGACCTGTTGCTAAAATTTCTTCCCAGAGGGAGACATAAACAATGTCTAACCTAAGTTCCCAATAACAAACCCAGGCACAATTCCACTAGTCTACTCTGGGGAACCCATGAGTTTATTAGGTTTCATTATAGAGCATAGGTCAGGCATTACCTACAGGGGTGGGTGTGTGCTCCTTCAACAGGGTGCATGCAAAAAGCCTTAGCGAAGATAAGAGCTTTCTCATATCTGCATGGACAGAACCCCCTCCTCTAGTCTTCCCCAGCCTATATACTCTAGTTCTTCCTGGAGGTCACATGTGAGGCAGAGTTGCATGCAACAGATGGTAGTGAGTGGCTGGACACTCAGGTGACGATCTTGTGATGCTCCGTGACCCTCCACGTGGGAGTATAAACAGTCAACAAACCCAGCTAGAACTATCTTTTTGTAATCAGTCACAGCTGCACTCCCCAAAACAACAGTTGCTTAGCCTAGAGGACTCACAATAGCCCGCCTTAAAACTCAATTTACTCTAAAATACATCAAGCTGGAGACTGGAGAGACGACTCAGTCCATAACGTGCTTATGTGTCGTAGAGACCTGAGTTTGGATCCCCAGAACCCATGTAAAATATCTGGGAGAAAGGATAACTAAGCCTGTAATCCCAAGACTGGGGGGACAGACAGAAGTGGATCCCCATACTCTTTGGCTGGCCCATGTAGCCAATCAATGAGCTCCACATTCAGTGAGAGATTCTATCTCAAATGATAAGGTGGAGAGTGAATGTGTACACATAGAGAACATTGCACTGGGATGGAGCCTGGTGGTAGAGTACCTGCTTAGCACACACAACTATCCAGTGCTTAACTAAAATTCACTTGAGAGGCCTGTACTTTAGGTTTACCTACTTGTATGCTTTCTCTGCAATGAGAGAGGGAGAAAGGGATAGGGAGAGAGAGAGAGAGAGAGAGAGAGAGAGAGAGAGAGAGAGAGCGCAGGAGAGCGCAGGAGACTCTGATGCATCATCTCTAGCCCTCCATCTAGGAGCTGCACAGACATAAACAAGACATGTGGGGACTCCCAGGAGGCTGCGGACTGCTGCCTGCAGCAGCTTCAGCCCTGGCACAGGCTCAGTCCCACTCCTTGTGCAGCTTGAGGACAGCCACCAGGGCTCCCCAGTTTCACATGTCTCCATCTCCTTCCTAGCTGTGAAAGGGGGAGGGACCACAGCAGCCAGCAAGGGGAGTGTGCCACAGACAGACAGACAGACAGACAGACAGATAGACAGACAGACAAATGGAAACATGGGATCAGCTCTCCAACATGGAAGGCTTACTTTCCAGGGACCTGGGCTAGAAAAAGTGCAAGAAGTTTCTAAACTTAGGGCTGTAACTGTCCCTCCCTGTTCTCCTCCTTCTCCTAGCTAAAGTAAGTCAGACTCAGGAACAGAACTGTCCACAGAAGGGTAGCAGCCTGAACCATGTGCCTGTGGCTAGCTGGGTCACAACTGACAGGTTCTTGGTCTTTCTCAAGGGTCTCTACACTTTCATACCACATACTTATCCCTATATTAATGTCACACTCACAACACATGTATGCACAAATGGCATACATCACACACACACACACACACAGTGTCAGTCACTGGAAAATATGACTGACTCCTTCTCAGCTCATATGGGGAGAGGGGACAAGACCTTCAAACCAAGAAGCAATCAAGCAATGACCGTCTCTCTAGGGACTTGCCTTCCCTGACATCCTGGGGGTGGCCCTTCGCACAGTTTCATTGGGGAGAGTGACATTTAAGTGGTTTATGCCCTATCACAGCAGGAGACAGTTAGTCTCTAGGGAACAAGAGCCTTAGCAGTCCATGGATGTTCACTTCGGGAAAGTGGTGGCCATGATTCACACTAAGCCAAGGAGAACATTCATGGGCCCGGAGTGTCTCCTGGCTGTCCCATGGCATGGCTCATCCTGTTACTCACATCAGAGAAGTGTGACACAGACACTGTCTAGCGCTTACTCATGCACTCCGAGTGCCCTGGGAATCTGGTTTCTGTGTGTCCTTCCCACTGAAAGCCCTCAAGGGCAGAAAGCTGATCTTCCTTGGTGATGCCGTGTAGATACATCAAGACCCCGATGGAAGATGGCTCAGTCCAGTGTGGCTATTAGGCTCACTGCCCACCCCACTGTGTGTGTATGGGGGAGTCCTTCAGGAGCATGTAGAGCTCTGGAACAGGAGAGGGTGGTCCTTCACTTCAGGGCAATGTCTAGAGGTGGAAAGGAAGTTGCCTATGGCTCCTCCTCTGCTTCCTACTCCATCCCGAAGGGCTCTCACAAGGCCTGTTTGTGCAAGTCATGGGGAAGCCAGGTCTCCCACTCAGCTATCTTCTTTGATAGCCATCAGCTCCTTAGCAGCAATCCCCTCTGGCTTTACAGCTGCTCTCAGTCACCTTTGCTCTTAGTGTACTGAAAAGCAAGTCACTTGCCTGTGGAACCCAAAAAATGTTAGCTTCCCAGGATAAGCTCTCTACTCCCAGGGCCAAGCCCCGCACTTCTCAACCAAGCAGTGTTCAAATCTGAATTCCTCTCCCTACCCTTCTCCTGGATCCTACGCCCATCCATTCTTCAGCATTGTCAGAAACACAAATGCAGACCACGTGGGAGAAAGACAAGAACAAAACCCAAAACACTCACTTGGTGCTGGAAGATAGCTTGGTTGGTAAAGTGCTTGCCATACAAGAAGGAAGACCCGAGTTCAATCTCTAGAAGTGTAAGAAGGCTAAGGATGGCAGCCTGAGCTTCTAATGCCAGTGCTGCTGAGGGGGAGACGGGTGGATCCCTGGGCAGTCCCTGGCCAGGCAACATGCCAGAATCAGTGAGTTCCAGGCCAATGAGGTTACGTCCCTGTCTCCCAAAACAAGATGGGTGGAGTTCTGAGGAATAACGCCTAAGGTTGGCCTCTGGCCACCATATGTATATGTGCATGCACGGCCACAGAAATGGTCTACAGGGAGGCCACCAGCCTCGCACGCTCACCTTATGAGCATCACATACTCTTCCCAAGTCGGGGACAAGTGCTCTGAGCTCTGCAGTTAAGGACTCTTCCTGGCTCCTACCGCTTCCCCTCCCTGAATACCTTTGGTAATTCCCGTGTGGCAGGTGGAAGGGACAATGGTTCATGGAGAGGGGTCAGTGGAACTTCCTCTTCAGAAACTGCTTCCCTCCAACAGTTTCTCCTCACCAGAAAGAAGAGAGAAACCTAGTTTTGAATATGGGAATACACTATGTGAGGAGAGGCATGAGGAAAGCTGTCTGAGGCTCACACAGAGGTGGGCCACTCTTCCTCCTAACTTCTGGGTATCCTTTTCTTGTCCATCTTTTGTTTATTTGTTTGTTTGTTTGTTTGTAGACAGGATTTCACTATGTAGCCCTGGCTATCCTAGAACTCACTTTCTAGACTAGGCTGACCTTGAACTCACTTAAACCATCCTGCCTCTACCTCCCAGGTGATAGGATTAGTAGACCATCACTTCCTGCTCTGGGCTTCCCTTCTAACCAGAAGTCTAAGGGGAGGGAGGGAGAAGGAGGGGAAGAAGAAGAGGGAGGGGGAGGGAGGAAGGGAGGGGGAGGAGAGGGGGAGGGAGAAGGAAAGGGGGAGGGAGAGGGAGAGGGCCCTTTAGGCCACTCCACATGCTGCAGGTGCCCGCCCATGAGGAGATTACACTCTGCTCTGGGGGACATACCCTGTCTCCTCAGCATGGGAGGAGACGGTTCTGAGGAATGCAATAGCGATGACATGCCAACCTTTTGCCCATCAGGACAGTTTTGTGATGTGACACCCTTAGAGTAAAGCAGAAGTTCAGGGAGAAAGATCCACTAGGGTAGCAGGGTCATGGTCTCTGAGATGAGACTGACCCAGGGGCTGGGCATCCCTCCAACAGTCCTGCCCTGGGTCTGATGGGCTGGGTTTATGACAATAGTTAGCTTTTTATAGATATTTCTCCTGTAGCAAGTTAAATCACATCTGCTAGGGCAGACATCCAGGTCCAGAATGGGTAGATGGAACTGCTGGGCCCCAGGCTCTGGCGGGCAGGCCTTCCTGCTGTAAAGCTGTGTCTAATAGGAAATCCAGGCTGGCATGCAGGGCGCGGGCGGCTAGCTGCTCCCTTTATGGGCTCAGACCTAGGCAGACTCAGTCTTTTCTTCTGTGCCTCAAAGTCCCAAGTCAGGTCAAACCTTCTTCTGGAAATGCCGGTAAGAAGAGTGAGCTTGCTATCAGAGCAGGTCTCAGGCTGTAACTTGTAGAATACAGAGAACTGTGGAGGAAGATGGTAGGGACACAGCCCAAAGAGGCAGCGGGGACCTGAAAAAAAAAAACAGTAAGAAACAGGAAACACAGGCCTCTTGGGAGGCAGAGGCAGGCGGATCTCTGAGTTCAAGGCCAGCCTGGTCTACAGATCGAGTTTCAGACAGCCAAGACTACACAGAAAAACCTTGTCTTGGGGAAAAAAAAAGAAACAAAATAAAACAACAAAAACAAACCAATGAATAAAAGAAAGAGAGAGAGAGAGAGAGAGAGAGAGAGAAGGAGGGAAGAAG
>NW_021604657.1:6967935-7107599 GCF_004785775.1 Grammomys surdaster
GAGAAAGAGAGAGGGAGAGAGAAAGAGAGAGAGAGAGAGAGAGAGAGAGAGAGAGAGAGAGAGAGAGAGAGAACGAACCCTAGGCTTGGGACCATCCACTTCATAGGAGCAGTAGGACAAGGCAAGGTTGGTATAGGGACACTGTCATCTAGTGTACTGAGAGGAGAAAGCAGAGAGAGAGTGTAGAAGGGACTCCACCCTGGTCCCTTGGCCACCAGCACAGCCACCTTTGGTGGAGCCACCTTGGCCAGAGAACGTAACCTGATACTAGAAACCTCAGACATTTGATCAGACCATGACTTCTCCAGACTGTGTTTAACACTCTGGGCTTCCCAAACAAATAAGACACCTTCCCTGGTGAAACTTCCTGAGGAGGGAAGAAGCAGCAGAAGATGGTATAGTTGGTCATCCATCCACCATCATCCAGTCTAGCCTTGGCTCCCTGTCCCGAGGTCCCTCCCCCCCCTCCCCACCATCTCACTCCTCCTCAGACACTCACAAAAATGAGCACTCACTTTCCTTGACTTCCCCTTGGGGCCTGGTTCTGGTCTTGGGACTCACCTTCTTGCTAGAGAAGTCGGTGTCAGGCTAACCCATCCCGAACACCTGCAGAGAGCTCAGGCTGCAGTTACAGCGAAACACAGCTTGATCTAGCAGTGTCTAGCTTTTCCTGGGAAAAATGTCAAAGGACACATAAACAGGATCATAAGCCCATTTTTAAATCACCACACTTGACAGGAGGTTGGTGTCCAATTTTACAACGGGGTCTAGAGATGAAAAGGGCAGGACCAGGTGATGCAACAGCGTCTGGGACTGGCTGGTGAGAACTCTAAACCACAGCTCGGTACTCTGAGATCAAGGTCTTCCCCTACCTACCATTTGGCTGACCAAAGAAGTTTGGAACCTTAAGAGCATAAGATAAAACCTACAGACGTGCATAAAACACATCTATAAAAACGCCGGGTCTATAAACATGTGAGGGACAAACTAGTAGAATGGAGAAGATAAGGCTGGACTCATTAACTCTGACCTCAGCCTGTACAACCCAGACCTGCACCTAGCATAACCACTGTGCAGCCAGGCACAGTGCCCTGTTCCTGCACTTCTTCTAAGGTTCCACCTTGGGATCAGGGAAGGCTTGCCATGTAGTCAGAACCCTGAGGAGCTTGCTGTCAAAGTCTTCTTCTACTAGGTCAGCCATGTTGCCTTCTCATATACATGAGAAGCTTCATTCTTGCTCTGGGGCTTGGAGGGAAGATCCCCACTATTTACAGTGGCCAACAGCCTTCTCCCAGACCAGATCCAGCTTGGTAGGACCTCTGGACTCTATATGATATGACAAGCAGCTACAACACCACTACAGTGATTTTGCCCCTGTGTTTTCTTCTCTTTGATTTATTTGGCCCATGGGTTTTGTTGAAAGAAAAAGAAAACCTCAGATATAATGAGCATTTGGGGGAAGAAGGATGGGAACCCCCATGAGGACGACAAGAGATGTAGCCATGTGATTGTTAGGACCTTGGGAGTCAGGTGTCATAGACAAAATGGGAAATGGCTCTATCTCGTGTTGTTCTGTTGAAATATGGAGCTTCATGAGATCCTGGTATCTATGGATGGTGACCCTAAGACTCTGGAGATGCACTGTGAGGTAGACTGGAAGGAGTGGAGACCATGCTGCACAGTCCCATCTAGGGACATGAGCTTTTTCCTTGGTACTCAAGGATTTTTTCACTTTAAAACTCAAGAGACACAGGAATGGACGAAGGTGCCGTTGGCGTCAGTAGGTTGGCCAGAATCCCACTATTTGGAGTTAGCAGCATCCCAAGCATGGTCTGATCATGAACCCCCTGAGACAAAGTGGGGGTGAGGCGAGCCTCTACACTACATGAAAGTCCTACAGTGGCAGTGGGAGAGACAGCAGCGGACTTGGAAAGACTGGGAGAGTGACATTTCACATTCTGTTGGGAAGGTGACATTTGAGCTTACTCTTGAGGGACTGGAGGATTGAGACATTGGCATAAAAGCCAGAACTTCTCAGGTAGAGAAAACACCTGATTAGAGGATATTGAAAATGTCCCCAGCTTAGTGTGGGCATTGCAAAGTTTCCATAGAAATAACCCAGAGCTCCAGGGCTGGGGAAGTGGCTTAGATGGTAAAAGACCTGCCACCTACATGTCAGGACCTGAGTTCAAATGCCAGATAAAACTGGCATGGTCGTGCACATCTATAACCCCAGTTCTGCTATGGCAAGATAGGAGGTGACGGCAGAAAAAAAATCCCAGACTATGGTAATCCAGCGAAGATGGAGTACACAGCAGTGACCAGCATAGAGACCTTGACTCAAGCAAGGTGGAAAGCAAGGACCTTCATACATGTACCATGGCACACCTGCGCTCACACACAAACATGTACATGCATACACACACATATACATGCATGTACATCATATACACACATAAATATGTACATATCACAGACAGACACAGAGAGAGAGAGAGAGAGGGAGGGAGGGAGAGAGAGAGAGAGAGAGAGAGAGAGAGAGAGAACTTGGGTTCCAGTGCTGGTTCCCTAAAGTCTCTCCAGGACTGAGGTGGGTACACTTCGAAGTGTAACTTTCTCTCTGGTATGAGAGAAGGGAGGAGGACACACACACCAAAAAGTAGCTGGGGAGGGCAGGGGAGGGTCACTCTCAGCCAGGAAGAACGTTCACTCAGAGAAGACAGTCCTAGAGGTTGCAGAAGTGAAAAATGGGCTTCATCTTGGGCTGACTATGCTGGGGGGGGACACGGGCTGATGGTTCCAGGAGCCACAGGAGTAGATGGAAGCAGTGGTATCCCACCTGTGCCTATCTGCTGCCTATCCTCTGAGCGTTTGTGTCTCCAACTTCCCTCTTAGGCTCAGTGAGGGCCACAGAATCTCAGCCTGATGGTTTTAGCTGTTGAGAAGAGCCCAAGGAAACGCCAAATGAGCCTATCATGCCATTGCCTGGCCATGGACATAGGCTTTCTTCATTTCTGCTTTCCAGAGATGTGACTCTTGAGTAGACATGAATTTGCCTCCAGCACTCCAGCTGCAAGAGAGTCTGAAAATGTACTCCCTCCCTTCTCAATAAAGAACAAAGCAAACTAGGAGACACTGAGAGTATGTGATATTTTAAATCTACATTTTACAGATGGCCAGTTGTACTGGGGTTCACTGAGAACCATCACTTAAGCCAGAGTTACCTTGCCTGTCAGAATCTGGCCCAGCTATTAAACTGGTAAAGTACTGGAAGATTAAAAAAAAAAAAAAAACAGCTGTGTATAATTCCACCATGAGTGACACCTTTGCTGAATCACCAAAAAGGACCAATATGTGACTATTTCCTCTTTTTTTAAATTTTGACAATGTAATAACTGGAAATGGCAGAATTAGAGTTTATCTCCATTATTTAATTTTTCTTCTGTTGCTTTCTATGTTAGAACAATTAATAAAATAAAAGCTAAGCCATGGTTTGTTGTTTGCCAACTTTTCCATAGAGTAAACATTCCCACAACTGTAGCTAATACTGGGCAGACTACATAATGTCAATGAACCCAGAAATGGGCAGAAACCAGTATGTAATACTCTTACCCCTAAGGCTCAGTGGTACAGAATTTGTCTACCATGCACAAAGACTGAGTTTGATACCCTCATCATGGGAGGGGGGGAGGCAATCTACAGACAGTTCATATAAATAACTATAAGAGAATATGTAATAATGAAATGCTTATGGAATAGAGAGTCCTCTTTATCTTTGATTTTAATGTAATTTGTTTAATTGTAGTTAAGTTGTTAATGATATGTTTATCAGCTGGCTCACAAAATCCCCGAGTACTCAGTAGTTTGTGTATAGACATCAACTCCAGACCACTCCAGTTTAGACCCAAGACTCCAGGGACACCAAAGCCCATGCTTTTCACATCAGCTCGACACTGACTAAGCAAAAAGGCCCACAGGCTGTAGGTAGTGGGGTTGAGCTTTGAAGCTAGTCATAGTTTGGCCGCAAAGCCAAGTATATAATCACTATCGTTTAGGTAATTGTCTCTGATTTTCCCTTGGCATGTTTACCATTGGTGGGTGTGTAAGACAGGCAAGGAAAAGAACTCAGAATGTCTTATAGGGCTGTCTTGTCCCTGCTTGAGAGACACTACACATGTAACCCAGCCAACCTTTGTTCTCTTACCACAGAGAGACCTACCCAGGGTCCCCCACAAGGTCTGAAGCTGTGTGCAAACTAGAACCCAGATTGCCACAATTGTCCACAGGCAAGGTATGTCTACACTTAAGACGCCAACAGGAATCACTATTGCACACAGGTAAGAACTGTCCTGTGTAGACACAGAGCTTGCTGCTATCCAGTGAAGGGATGTCTAGAGAGTGCCACTTGCACCTGAGTGCCCTGTCCAATAAGGTTGACAGTGTAGCTCAGTCATTAGAGTACACAGTGTGCATAAAGCCAGGATTCATAGTGCACCACTTCATATATCGGTAAGAGTAGTATGTATGTGTAATTCCAGCACTGGGGATGTAGAAGCAGGGGGATCAGAAGTTCAAGCCTACCTTCAGCTACGTGGTGAGTTTAAAGCCAGCTTAGCCTACATGAGTCACTATCTCAAAAGAATAAAAGAAAGCGATGGAGTTGCCCTTTTGACAAGTAATATTTAAATGTACTAAATTGTGGCAAATTTTCACATTTGTTGTTTAGTATGAGATGGCTATTTAAGTGCTCATTAGCCATATTTGATTACTGGAGGCTGGAGTGAGACCAGCATACCGTATAGTAAAGACCCATTTACATCAGCACAGAAAAATTCTACTTAAGGGCACTGAATCCAGGAGGAAGGCAGATAAACCAGAAGACAGTGCCTTCACTTGCAGGAACTGGGCCAGTGGTTGTCAGATTTCCAGCTCTCTGGAGTCCTGCCCACCTCAGGTCGGGCATCTCTTTTCTTCTCTCTCCCAACTCTGGCTAAAGCTGGCCTTCTTGCTTGCTTTTCCCCCGCCACCTCCCCCCCCCCCATTCTTCCCAGCTGCCTGACCGGAGGCCTGTCTGCAGCTGTCCTCCACAACCCAAGGGTGGAGAACAGCACTTGTGGGAACCTGCTGAGAGCTGACCAGGAGCCAGCACTCAGTGAGAGCAGCCCAGCCTCCTGCAGGCTGCTAGTGATTGTGGGTGGGGCTTAAGGAGCCACCAGACTGCTTGCACCTAAAACCGGAGCTACCAAAGACAGCTTTGACAATAGGGACCCAACACTCGGGAATGAAGAGAGCTGGGATAGGCTGCCAGGGTGCTGGAAGTGGCTCTTAATGCCTTTTGGAAGCCACTGGCCCCAGAGGGGCAGGCATTTCGTGACTGTCTCTGGCACCTTTGATGCGCCCCCCTCCCCATCCGTTCATGTCAGAGATATCCTCTGCCAAGCACACCATGTGCTGTTTGCTCTGGGGTTTTCCTTTTATTTATTTATATTTAATTCATCTCATTAAACTGATTCTGTGCAGGGCACCAGAAGGAGGCAGGCGGAAGAGCCATGCAGTATAATTTATAGGACTGGGCGAGGGTGGGGGCAGGGGCGGGGGCGGGGGCAGCTGAAGCCAGAGCTCTTTGCTCATCCACACACATGCCAAGGCTGTGAGCCTCATGCTTGAAAACTTCTTTGGATCTTTATAGGATTGGTATATACTTCTTGTGGATAAACATAGCATCTTTATGCTATCTTAATGGAATTCAAGTAGATGCTTGACAGAATCCCTCCAGGAGTCAGTCACATAGGATCCTCATAGAATTCAATAGATTGTTCATAGAAGCTTAGACCCTTCAGTGGTGCGTGGGCACACACACACACACACACACTGTCCTCTCTAATGGGGAGGCAAATCACCTTGAAATTAACCTCTTTTCTTGGAGAAAGTAGAATAGAGGCAGGAAGAATGGCCCAAGGTAATAAAGCTTTTGTGACATAACAAGGCTGACTTCTCTCTTTTTTGTTGTTTTAAATTTTATTTATTTATTTGTATGTGTGTGTGTATGTATGTATGTATGTATGTATGTATGTATGTAGTGTGTTTGTGTGTGGTGCGTGCCATGGTGCTGTCTTGGAATGCAAAAATAACTTGCAAGAGCTGGTTCTCTCCTTTCGCAATGTGAGTTCCAGGAATTGAACTCAGGTCTCTAGGCTTGATGGCAGATACTTTTACAGGGTGAGCCATCCCATTGTCCTAAGTCACATCGGTCTGCAACCCTGTTCCCTTTGGGGAAAACGTAAGTAATTTGAATATAGATCTCAGCACTTTTGAGAGGCAGTGGCTCCAAGTCTGTATGAAAACATTAGTGGTCTGAGTAGGCACAATGTTTTTTAACAAATGAGTCTTTAAACCCGGTGTTGGGGGTAAGGTAGTGTTTGTATTATTGTCTATTCTAACCCTTGGATCTGTAGCTGGCAGAGAGTAGGCTTTCAGTATTGTTTATTTAATGAATAAAGGTATCTTCACAGGAAAGGACTTATCTAAGGGCTAGCAAGAGGAAAGAGCAGTCAGTAGCTCGTTTAAGGATAGACCAAGCTCTAGGCATTTCTGTGGACTGAGGAACATGGACAAGCAAGATCTCCATGATGAGTAGATAGATTCAGTCCCTGCTAAGGATGGGGTTTGACAGAAACCAGGCAAGGTTTGTCTAGAAGGCACGATAGAGGGAGGTGACCAGATCCAGTAGCGTCAATGTGCAGCCTGTCCTGAGCATATGACCTGAGACAGCTGTAGATGAGGTCCTTGTGGGGTGTGGAAGAATTTCCCAGCTATCTGTGTGCTTCATCTTGAGCAGTAGGACCTGCCGTTATTCTTCAGAGCTATACCCTGCCCTGGACGAGTTTCAAAACCATGTGGGGATGGGGGTTATCCAGTAACTCCTGGTTGCTGAGGGAATTCTGCCTCTTCCAGGCTCAGAGGGCCCTTAGTGGGAGTACTAGATTCTTCTTAAGCAAGTTGATCTGTGAGGATACCTTGCGTCTGACAGTGCAGGATTCTGATGCAGCTGAGCTTTCTGCCATTCCTCTAAGACTGGACAAACCCTCGGCATTTGGGAGAAGACATTGTTTCAGTCCAGAACAAAGGAGGTACTGGAGAGAAACAGTAGCAAGTGGCAGCTACCGTCCTTGAGTGAAACCATCCCTGGATGTCAGTACATTAGGTGAAGACAGAGGCACATGGAGCCGTGGCAATGACCCTGAAAGGCAGTTGAGTTGGGATTTTTGTGTTTAGGTTCTGGGAGCTTTTAGAGATTCAGAGCAGGAAAATGACTTTCTGAATGTGTGCATTTGTCAGAGCAATGCTTAAGAAAACACTTGCCTCTTAAGTGTGATGGATTCTGCTTTTCTTGGACAATCTCATTTCCTGTTTTTCTTCAGGGATCCTATGAAATCACATATCTACTCCATCCTTAAGAATATCTAACACTGGTCAGGAGGTAGTGGTGCATACTGTTAATCCAAGTACTCACTCAGGAGGTAGAGGCAAGCAGATCTTTGTGAGTTCTACTGGCTGGTCTACAAAATGAGTTCCAGGACAGCTAGGGCTACACAGAGATACCCTATCTTGAATATATATATCCAGAAACATTACTTGCTGGATATTTTTATATTCTTTTTAATTTTCAAGGTTTGATAGTAGTATATTTAAAATTGAAAATATTTTTCACTTTTCAGAAGTAGATACTTCAACAGATATGGATGAGCTATCTGAGATTTGCTTTCCAATAATAATAGGGGGTGGGTGGAAGGCGGCACGGACTGAAATTGGTGAGCAGGCTCTTGTTGAGATTTGCCAGTGGCTAAATGGAGATCTAGTATGCTGTTCTCTGTATTTAGTATTTGTTTAAAATTTTCTAATTATATATATATATATATACATATATATATATAAATGTAAATATGGGAGACAGAGCAGGCAGTGCCTTGTGACCCAAAGGCCAGCCTGGTCTACATAGCAAGTTCTAGGGTAGCTAGGGATACATGGTGAAACCCTGTCACAAAATAAATAAATATGGCCTCTCTGGTTCACTGGGGTTACAACAGTACAGATTTTGTGTCCTGGGATAGCTGGCAATGTCTGGAAGCCTTTTCATTGTCTCATCTTGGGAAGGAAGCTATGAAAGGCACTCGGAGTTAAAATGATGGGTTTGTGTGCACTTGTTATTGAAAGGACCACTTGGAAGAATGTGGACTGCAGTTTGCTTTCACTGTAACATGGCTGAAGACTCAGAAGACTCAGCTCCTCCCTGATCCTTGGAAACAGTGATGTTTACCTAAGAACACCATGGCTGTTGAGAGGCCAAGTCTGCTGAGATCGGGAAGATACTGGGGGTAGTGTGAGTGTTTGTGTGCAATTGAAGATGAGATTAGAACCTTCTGCTTCCTTCAAGACCTGCTTATTTTTCTCATAGCTCCCAGGTACCTTCATTATGCGTTGTTAAACAACCAAATGGATTGGCAAACGTGAGACAATGTTGGTGATGGGTATGCAAGATACAGTGGATGAGACCAGCACTTTTTCACTTCTTTAAGGATTGTTCCAGAACCTTCCACGTGCTTCGCTGGCACAGTGTCATGTCTCACACATTTTCTTAATACCCTAATGAGTGTCTCATCTACCTCTCTCCATGGGTTCAGTCATGGCCAAGAAGGGTCACTTTGGGCAAAAGACCTGTAAGGTATGGAGAGAAGCCTCAAGGCATGGGGTTCACCATGGCGATCCAGACTGATACATCACTTTCTTGAGCCTGTAGCCTAGCTTGTCTTTATTTTTCTATATTTATTATTTATTCTGTATTATTTTCTGTATTTATTACAGCCAGGAGGAACAAGTGCCTGGTGGTCTGGACAGCTGGCATATGACGGCATCTTCCAATACTTATCTTCTTCCCAGAACTGGACTCCTGGATCACAGGCCATGGTCATTCGTTTAGGAACAGGAGGATAGCCAGTGAGTGGATGGAGTGGCCAGGAGGTCTCCACTTATATGGGAAGACTTATATGCAGGCACCAACAGCTCGGGAGCCTGTGAATCTCAGAGTTTGTCCTGAGAGCACACGTTAGTGGAGGGAGGATGAGAGGGCCACTGTGAACCAGAGTTGAGGCAGGGGCATACCACAGGAAGAATGCCAGCACACCTGGGGAGCAGGGAGAGCCATGAAGCGGTTGCATAGGCTCTATGGAGTGACTTTAAGTAGCTTCCCCACTCTGAAGAGAACCACTGCTGCCCAGCATACACACACACACACAGACACACATTTATACCTGCCTGCACATACATGCACATATACATGTACACATTCATAGACCCCTTGGAGAAGCCTGAAATTTATCTCCTGAAGCTTCCATTTCAATTGTGTGCTGGCGCAAAATCCCCACTGGCCCAAGGATAAGCCATCTGGGTCCCAAGACTGTCCTTTAAAGCACTTCTCTGAATTAGACCAAGGAACTTCTGTATAGCTATAATATTTCCTGAGAAACAAGTGCCCCAATACTTTGGTTTGCAAGGGGGTGTTCTTAGTACTATCCAACCATATCTCAGCTAATAGTAGCATCCTGGGGGAGCTTGAGGTGAGAGAAAAGATTCCAGGTTTCCCATAATCTCTAGATAAGCACCCGCCTCCCACTTAACTATGACGAATGAAGAAATGTTGCAATAATTGTGGGTCTCAGCTACAGCAGCAGCATTGGGCATCTTCCAGGCCTGTGCTAGGTCCTTCCTGTCTCTTCATGGGCAGGGGGCTGGGGTTCTCTAGGCCCAGGGAGTGAGCGAGACCTTGTTGGTCCCTTGTCTTTCTCACAGACTCATCCCAGAACCCCTCACTCCACTCCCACACGGGCTGAGAGAATGCCAGTGAGTGTGGGCAGAATTTAATGGCTGGACAAGTCCGGATTTGCATCTTTGATCTGCAAACCTGGCAACGCTGGGTGATAGTGAGAAAATGAGACTCGAGCACAGACGCACGTAGAGTTAAAATTCACCTTCGTCACTTATACTGCGTGACCTTGGGCAGGCGCTTCACACTCACACCTCCCCCACACCCTGGAATCTGAGTGTTCTCATCCAGAGAACTTGGGAGAGCTGTATCCAGTTCTCAAGAGGGTGTTGAAGGATGCTTAGACAGTGCGTACAAACAGGCTAGCCCACCCCTGGTGGCCACTCACCTCCCTTTGGAAAACTAGCAGAGCCCAGCAAAGAGTGTTTTAGACTTAGTTCAAGAAACTGGACTTTCTAGTTACTGGCACAGTAGGCACTTTATGGTTGTCCTAACCCTCACGACAGTCCTGAAAGGACAGCAGTATCACCACCAATAGCACCTTTTCAGAGCCCAGGAAATCAAGGCACAGAAAAACTATGAAGCCTGACTAAGGTCACCTAGTATATGGGCGGGCGGGGAGAGCTGGGGTTTAAGACCTTGGGGCATTGCTGTCCGTCCTAGCTTTGCCACTAAATTGCATTGAGTTTACTGCCCCAGAGGAAATGCTAAAAGCATGTTTGTGCATCCAATCAGGATTATTTACCTAAGGTCTATTAAGGAAATAAAAGGAGCGGTCTCAGCTCCACTGCAGAGTGTCCTCTGTGGAGTCCAGGGGAACAGCCCCACTCAGGCCTGCTGGGTGGGAAAGCTTTGCTAAGACCTGGCAGAGGCAACCCTGCCCTGTCATGTCTTTCTCTGCAGCCTGCATGCCAGTCAAGGTGTCTGAACAATGATTAACCAGCAGTGGGCAGGCTGGTACAGGCTGGGGCGGAACAGTAGGTGAGCTCACCCTTACACAATGGCTGCCACACCCGCCTGCCTGGCTCCAAGGACTCAATAGAGAAGGACCAGGAGGCTCCTAGAAGCTGGGCAATCAGTCCGAAGAGGGATGAAAGACAGTCAGTCTAGGTGTGACAACTCCAGTCTTTGCTATGCCAGCACCCCTCTGTAGCCTGTAGACATTTCTGCCAGGCCTCTTATGCTGTGGTTTCAGCCTAGCTGGAGATGTCCCATAAACAGTGTCATCTGACCACTTTCCATGCTGTCTCAGCCACAGAGCATCAGCCCCAAGACTAGATTGGAACAAGTAGAGGCTGCTGGGTCCCACTCTTCCCCATTCAGGACCTTGGCAGGGGGAGAGCTGGACAATTGACCCCTCTGTTCCCCACCCCACCCCCAAGCCTTCTCCATGAGTCTCACCTCTGGCCTGATGACAAGGAAACACAAGTGTGTGCATGTCCCAGACATGTGCACCCCACACCCAGCACTTCAACTCCCGGGGGCTGCACGGAGGCGGTGAACTCGGAATTCATACGTGCCAAGCCGGTCCACAGCCCCCAGCCGTCTCCACCCCTGCCCACTCCACCTCCCTGGAGGCTGGGCCTCTTCTTGTTTGTTGAAGGAAGCACTAAGGTCCTTTGTCCTAAATGAACTGCACCATTTCAAGACCAAGCTTCTCAGCTTTGGAGGCTGGGGAGTCTGGTGCTGGGGTGGGGCTATGAATGATAGCTTTCTGTGGAGGTGGGGGAGATGAGGATGTTACAGATGGTCCTGTGGGCTTCTTCTTGCTCCATGACCCTTCCTCAATAAGCAGTAAAAGGAAGTTCCCACTGGCCTGATACAGAGTCTAAGATGATGTAAAGGATTATGTAGGCTTTCCTGGGCATTTCCTCCAAGGGTCTTCAATGGCTTCTCAACAATTAAAAAGAGAAAAGAAAAAAGTCAAGTCTGTTCTAAAAAGTTGGGGCATGTTTTTGTCTCAGATGTACCAGCCCAGCCTTGGGAGCCCCAAGTTCTGTGAAATATTTGGAATGCAGTTTTATGTTAATTCTCCTTCAACCCAGACTTGAAGGACCACAGTCTTCTTGCTACCTCTCATTCTCCACCTCTGCCTCCTGCAGCCCCTTTCTCTTCCATTCAGTGCCTCAGGGGGCTGTGCCCTGGGGTGGAGGGAATTGAACACGTCTGCTACTGTGTATACTAGAAGCCTGTGTGAACCATGGCGGCATAAGGGCTTAAACGGCAACCTAATCCTACCTTGAGTGTATTTATTTATTTTATCACATGACCTTCACAGGAAGCCTATGAAGCAGATTAATTCATGATGGGCGTTTTTGAGATGGAGGTGGGGGGGGGTGTAGGAGTATTTGCCTGAGAAATATACAACTAACATATAGCAGACTACCATCTGACGCTGTGAAGTGAGCCACATGCACAAAAGAAAAAAAAAAAGGCAGGGGAGAGTTACTTCCTAAACAGCTCTGTCTGGGCTCTAAGTGTGATGGGGTTCTATCACTCCAGGATCTTGGCAGGTGAGCTGGACAATTGACCCCTCTCATCTCCTGCATATATGTCTGTGTACCACTTGACCATCTCCATGGATGCAGAAGGGCTTTTGACAAGGTCCAATATCCCCTCATGATAAAAACTTCAGAGAATGTAAGGAATAGATCTCAGCACACAAAAGGCAACATGGAACAGACCTATAGTCATCAAATGTACTGCCTTGAGGTTATTACCCATATTGAAGTGTGGTACTTTTGGTGATACAGCTGTTTAGGGGTTGCCCATACTCCTAAAACACCTCACTCATGTCTCTGTAAGTTAACCTGATAAACCCATTGGCTCACTGTGCTGGAACCGTTTCCTTGGTCTAGCATTAGAGCAAGGGTGAATAGATGCTCACATCTTCCAGGAAAAGTGATGCAAGCAGGGGGGTCAGTGAGTTGACCGCTGGCCTTTACTCTTCGTTTCAGATGCAGGGAGAAGACTCAGGTGCATGAGCTTGGTTAGGAGAGACAGGGCATGCTGGGACCTCCACGAAAGGCTTAGGAAAATTCCAACCCCAGAGGGGCTGTTATCTAAGTAAAGCCAGAGCAGCCAGCCAGTAACATGAATGGAGATTCCCACCAGCCAGCAAAGCTCTTTCCTTTGTGGGTTCTGCTTAAGTCTTCCTGTGAGGGACCCATCCTAAAATGCTTGTTAAGAGGCAGGGGTCAGACACAGCCTTTCTCCAGGGTGGCCTGAGAACTGAGACCATACGTCAGGGCTGGTGGGTTAAATCCCTCAGGCCTCTCCAGATCTTTCTTTATAGGCTTCATAATTGCACTGCCTCCTGATGACATTGTCCTTCCAAAAATAAACACTCAACTGGCTATTTCTCAACTGAGTCACTCTTCACTTCACCTTCTCCCAGGAAATCAAACATACTCCACTCTGCCCCTTCATGGCCCCTTCTAACCACAACCATGTGTTACCCTATCCTGGGACTAACTTCCAAGGCCCTCTGCTCTCTCTCTCTCACCCACCATGCTATTGTCCCCAGAGGTGCTAAGCCAGGTGTGTCCTTGGTGGCTTATCTCACATTCTCTGTGGTAGTTTGTACAGTGTGTTTCTCTGTTGGCCCAAGAGGATTGCCACATCTCTTGAGAGGTTGACTGGCCTTCAGCCCTCTCCCTTACCCCACTTCTAGGCCCAGTCTATGGGGCTGGTATCCACAACTGTCTTGTCAAGGCCTAATCCAGAACTTTTACTTCACAGGCAGACAGCAAATGCCTTAGGGGACTCAGGCTGACCCACAGGTTGGCCAGGTCCAGTGAGCATGCCTTTAAGAGGACCAGAGTGTGAATTTTATCCCCAGTAGGACAAAATAAAAGAGCTGAGGCAAAAGAAACTCCCTGGACCTGTGAAGACCACAGGCGATACCGGGACCTTGAAAAACTCAGAAAGAAAGCTGAAGATATAGCTCAGTGGTTAAAAAAACACTTGGACTTGCTGCTCTTGTAGAGGACCCAGGATCCATTCCCAGCACCCACATTGCAACTGACAACTGTTGATAACTCTTGTTCTATGGGATCTAATGCTCTTTCTAGCTTCCATGGGCCCCGGACATGCAAATGGTACACAGACATATATGCAGGCAAAACACTCATACACTTAAAATAAAAATAGTTATATAAAAAAAAATCCTGGGAAGGCCTTTCTTCTTAGAGTGCATCCCGGATCTCATACAGAGAAAGGCTTCTTCTCACATCTCTCAGTGCAGAGCATGGGGCATGTTAGTTAGTAAGTACTGTGACCCAGATTCTCTTCTTCATCTGGAAGTTGAGACTTAATCTATATACAAGAAGACAGAGTACCTTTATGCCTGCTACAACCCTTTCCGTAAGATTCTAGGCAGGATATACAGGTAGGGTTTCCCATCATAAAATTCCCCATTAACACAGAAGTAGGGCAGTGAACTCTTTAGACAGCACGTGTAGGGCTCAGACTATACCAGAACTGCCAGCGTAGTACTGAATTAAAGTCAAGCAAAGTCCTCATGGACTCTTTGTCACACAAGGTGTAGACAACCCTGCAGACTGGATGGTGTTGCCTGGGAGCATCAAGAATTCTTGAGGTTCATTGCTGTGGGGACAGGTAGGGGAGCCAGAGTTGAGCCCACACCATCTACTATAGCATCATTTATTCAGGAGAATGATGGTAAAGGCCTGAGGAACTTCTGAGAAACCTTCTGAGACCCCAACCACCCCTGTGCAGGATACCAGAGCAGCTCCAGTTGAAGGTCCTTTAGAGTTTCTGTTTTTCCAGTTCCCTGAGGGAGAATGGGCACAGAAGCCTTTGCTGGGAAGATCTGCTTCCTGTTGGGATTTCCCAGTAACTTCCCTAAGGTCACCAGGCATACACAGCAGCGGTTCAAAGAGACCAGGAAAACTGGAGTACTGTATCCCAGGGCCCAGGGTGGACCAGACCTGTATGGGTAACTCTGCTCAGGCAAGCCTGACTTAGGGTCATCCTAGCCATACCCAGAACACTTTTAAGAAGGAGGTGGGGGGGGGGTGTCATCTGAACAGGAAGTACTCAGGTCACGTCAAGTGTTCTGTGTCACAATCCCTTCATTGAACTTATTTCCAGGAAGTCATCAGTCTCATGGATAGGGTGGGGGAGGGGCCTTTTGGTATAATTGTCACACGTTGGAGCCATCCAGTGCTTCTGCTATTAAGTGTGTGTGGAAAAAGCCCCAGTTGTAGGCACTGGCCACTCACTGTAATTCCCAGCAGTCCTATGACAGCCCAGGATCTCCAGGGTCAACCTGAGGCGGGGGGGCATGCAATAAAATACACCCCACGAGAGGTGAGTATGAAAACCAGATATTATATTCCTGTTGAGGGATGATGAGGCTATGAGAGGGCCTGCCAACTTCTCTCTGTGTATATATTTGCTTTTCTCCAGGGTTCTAATGGTTGAGTCACCATGTAGCTACATTGACCTAGGGAATAATCAGGCAGGGTTTACTTCCTCCCACTACGGTCACTGATTCCCAATCAGGCTACTGTGTGACAAAACTTTTCCTAGGGAGACACAACAGACATCGACTCACTCCAGATAGACTACCCATGACAGACCAAAGTACTGATACCACCAAAGTCCAACCTGGTGATCCATGAGTGCTCTCGGGGTTACATAGAGGAATATGGGTGAGGGGTTGCTTACAGGAGCAGAAATGGCTCAAAGACAGCTGAATCACCAAAGCTCGCCCCAGCAGGAGCGACAGCTCACAAAGCTGGAATCCTGGAGCACATGGCACAGCCTGCAGGCAGCTCAACAGATTGGACAGTGTCCTCTCCAGGTGCCTCAGTTGGCCTAAACCTCTTCCAGGTAGCTTGGCTGAGTTATCTGAGAAAATTATTTTCAGCTTGCCTCTGCTTTTCTCCAGAGGGACTCTCGGCTTTTATTGCTTACTCTGGAGACAGGGGCCTAGTGAATTTGATGGGTTTCAGGGACTTTCTGAAGATCTTTTGAGTTGTTTACCTTCCTGTTTAAGGAGCTTCCCTGGAAGACAGGATATTCCAGTCCTGGAGGAAACCCCTAAATAACACAGGCCTGAAGAGAATCTAAAAAAATATGAAGGTCATAGTGGAGGACAGAGAAGGTGAGGAAGGACAAGCTTCTTTCAGTTTCTATTCCTTAGAAATATCTGAAATTTCCACAGGTCCTCCTAGCACTCCAGGATCCAGCTCAGTTGACACCTCCTCCTGGATGCCCTCCCTGTGAAGGCTGACAGGCTTGAAAACAGAGAGCAGCTGATCAGAAAGGAACCAGGAAAGCAGAGGGTAGTCACTGCAGAAGAGACAAGGAAGAAAGATGGAAGAAGGCACTGAGTTCATCTCTAGGAGCTCCGTAGGAGGCTGGCACCCTTTTCCTGCACGAAGCTGTGGGGTCGATTGTCAGGTGAGAGAAGAGCCTCTCCTATGCAGGACGAAAGAAACACTGAGAAGACTAAGCTAGTTGTCTCTCCAAAATGAAGATTAACAGCAGAAGGGCCAACTAGATGGGCATCTCAATCTGGAGGCCTAAGCAGACTGAGTAACCGTTACAGGAAGTAGCCCTGCAGCAGAGAGTAGGGGATGTTGGGAAAACCAGCTGGGAACTGGAGGTCTGCATGTGCTTCCCAACATGGAGCCTGACTCACAGAGCCCACAGCGTACTCGGAGTCAGTGTCCTGCTGTAGCCATGCTATGGCTAATGCAGTCAGTACAACCAGCTCTATCCAGAGAAGTTCTCATAGGAACCCTACCATCTCATCAGCTCACTCCCTGCCCACACTCCACATCTGATGTCTTCAGCTTTGCAGTCTTTCACTTGGGGGAGTGACTTGGGTATCTTGCCCGTCTCTCTAGACCAGCTCGTCCATGGCGATGCCCTGAGGCCTTCTATGTCTTTCTAGAAGGATGATGGCATCGCTAAGGGCGAGGAGTCCTATCCCAGAGGGAAGCTAGGAGCTGAACAACCAGCTGCTGCTGGGTAGGGACTCGGCTCTTCTAGCCCCTCAACCCTGCCTTAGGTCTCATGGCTTACAGCTTCAGAGAGCCAGCCAAGGTGGGATCCCTCAGACTTCCTGCCTGGAGCTCAGCTTATAGGGGCTTGCCAGCATTCACTCAACTTCTAGAGTAAGCACAAGACCTAGAGTTGGCCCGTAACCCACCAAAGAAGTTCCCAACTGCTTCCAGTCACAGCTTGCTGCTCTCCCCACACAAGCTAACTGCTGATGAGTCAGTCATGGGTGTAAAGGGAAGGATGGCTTCATATACTGACCACAAACACGAAGGAGTGGGGGTGGGGAGTCTCTGTTGCCTCAGAGAAGACTCTTCTCATCGTGCACCCTTTGGATTTGTAAACTCTAACATGGATGGGTTCTAGAGACCCACTCTGCCATCGCCATGAATATTCATCCCCATTTATAGCCCAAGGAGCAAAGCCAATCCCTCTTCTCAGGACTATCTGTGGATGTTACAGAAGCCATGTGTCTATTGCAGGGCAGGAGGTGTGGGCTGGGACCACATGGCCCTGGAGGAAAACCCTAGGAAGATCGACTCTGCTGCCTCCTGGGTGGTGGCTGGGGCTGCAGCTGGCCCTGTGTCTTTCATCTCCAGATGCCTGGGCCTCCGTCCCCACATGGTGTCCAGAAGGTTCCAAGGGCTGCCCTTGCTAGAAGCTGCCGGTGGCAGTGTTGACAGCAGGGGACTATGCCGCTCAGAACCCTTGAAGCTTGTGGATTTTAGTTTTTACCACACCCATCCTAGCCCTCAAAGCCATGAGCATCCTTTTAAGGGGTATTTATTAACTGAGAATGGGGAAGAGGGTGGTCCATGGGTAGGGGAAAGGCAGTGAAGTCCTATGAGTGAGGACTGCTTTATATAAAAGGAGGCCTCTCTTGTGGCTCCTGGAGACACACTTGAGCCACTGTGTGTCTGACTATGTGATTGGTTGCTGCACCTGGCTGCTTGAAGGAATGGCATCTTTCCTGGTCACAGGAAGACCTTGTGCCTGCAAAGCTCCATGTACCCAAAAGGGGTGCTGTTTCCGATATGTACAGAGAGATCACATGCTTCTATGGACCCTGTAACTATCTCTGGGGGTCATCCATCCCTGGTTAGAATTCGGATGCTCAGAAGGTGCCCAAACACCAGTCAAAACTCAGTTCAAGCTGGGTAGTGATAGTGCACACCTTTAATCTCAGCACTCAGGAAGCAGAGGCAGGATGATCTCTGAGTTCAAGGCCAGACTGGTCTATACAGAACAAGTACCAGGACAGCCAGGACTACACTGGAAAACCCTGTCTTGAAAAACAAAAACAAAACAAGCAAACAAACTAAAAGGCTCAGTTCAAAAACCCATTTGTCCACTGCCACAGTAGTGACCACAGGTCCCTGTCGTCCCAGGCTTGCTTTTGGGCCAGCTGGACCATTCACTGTCCAATATCCCTCTAGAAGACAGAACAGAGGGCCAGTAATCCAGGCCCTTCCAGAGTTTAAAGACCAATGGGCCAATCCTGAGCTGAAGGCCAGGACTAGACTAAGCCAAAACACCAACGGGCTCTGGGATCAGCCAAGTTCCTTAGCAGTTCCTTCTCCGATGTGTCCTGGGCAGAAGGGACAGGAGAGGATACCAGCTGTCAAACCTCTCCTGCATTCTCACAAGTTATTCTGAAAACACACAGGGGCAGGGGGAGGGAAGGAGGAGGGAGGAAGAGAGATATCTGTGGAGGAGACTGGAGAAGCCTAGGACCTAACCTTGTGGTTCTAACACTGTGACCTGGATCAAAAACATACACAGTCTGGCCACCTGTACGTAGGGTGCTGTGGCCCAAGCTGCCCCATAACAAGCCCTTTAAGCTGTTCTACGTTGTGTCCCTTTGTGCCTTTCCCCAACTCCTCATTCCCACCCAGGACCAGGAGCAAAGAGCTGGGAGAGACAAGAGTTAACGCATGAACGAGTGCGTGGATGGGGTGAGGACGTGGTCTCTCTCCATCCTCGTTTTCTTCAGCCCTCTAATCCCCTTCCCATCCCAGGGCCTGGCTAGGGGGCAGAGCCCAGGTGTTTCTCATTAAGAGTTTTATTGCAGATTCTCAGGCTCCAGCCAAGGAAGGCTGAGAGAGGGCCTAATCCTGTGCCCCACCCCCAAGTTGAGCCCCCACACAGCAGGCGTTAGGTTACCATCCAGAAGTCTATCCTCCCCCTCCACCACCACTCCCCCCCCCCCACCCTGCCCTTGCACCCTCTTGATAGGTCATCTAAGCCCCTTCCTTTCCCTGTCTTTTCCACTGCAGCTAGACCAGAACATCCCTTTCCAAAACAAAGCTCATTATCCTCTGTCCTAATTTAAAATTCCCTGGAGACTGCCAGTCTTCCTTTAAAAAAAATACAACCTTTGATTTGTAGCTCTTGTCCATTCCTGCGGTGTAAATATTACCGCCACGGTCGGTTTTGAACCACCAAGGTAAGATTTTTCTGAACTCAGGCACACAATCAGCTCACACAAGTCAACAGGAGTTTAGCGTCATCCTCGCTGTACCTCCATTCCTGGCCACTGGTGTCCTCCAGCCCCATCCTCTGCCATGTTCCCATCCCTGATACAAACTCAGTACACTGAATGGCTCCTAAGTGTAACTAGCACTTGCCAAAAGTCCCCATCCCATCTGGCCAACTCCTTCAAGGATTTGGAGTTCAGATACCTCTTCCTCTAGTGAGACTTCTCTAAGCCCATGCTGAAAGGCAAGCTCATTAGCTCTGCCTACAACACTGCCTTTGGACCTCCGTGTTGGTCCTTGTTCGTGGGACTCTGGGCTTCTCTGTTCACCCGTGGGTCTTTGGCCCTGACGTAGAAGAGCTCAGTGACAGTACTGGAAGAATGGGATACAAACAAGACGCAAAGGGGAAGACCTCCCTTAGGACCAGCGCTGTCTCCTAAGTAAGCTTCCCTATGGAACTATGAGCTTACGTTTTGGCCCAGTACCCTCAGAGCTTGTGCTGCCCGTAGTCCTTCTACTGACAGGACATGGCCCCAGGTCTGGTATGAGCTATGCCACTTGTATAAGGGCACAGAGCTACCTGTAGTGGGGAAGAAATGG
Source organism: Grammomys surdaster (assembly GCF_004785775.1). NCBI lineage: Eukaryota > Metazoa > Chordata > Mammalia > Rodentia > Muridae > Grammomys > Grammomys surdaster. The sequence goes on from NW_021604657.1 coordinate 6,987,868, forward strand.
GGAGCTTCTATCTCCTTCCTGGCTGTTCGATTCCTCGTAAGGCTCATTACCATTATGGACCACTGATGCGGCTCACAGGCCATTCTTGAGGCTACCCTTTCCTGTGCTTTGGAATAGCCTCAGGCTCAGCAGGGCAGCTGCAGCTAGAAGAACATCCCCACCACCTGTCCAGGTACCCTTGGTGACTCGGAGTGGGTAATTGCCACTATTTATGGGGTGCCCACAGCAAATGGCTCAGCAGTTACAAACATTACCTTAATTTATGTCCCCACAGTCCTAATGATGAGATGAGAGCTGTCTGCCCCATATCCCAGACAAGAAAATTGAGGTTCTGAAGAGTTCCCAGTCAGGCAGCAAGTGGAATGGGGTCTATGCCCCAAATCCTGCTTCTGTATTACACCTTGCCCCTAACACAGAAGGGTGGGTGTGTCTAGGGTCCGTGAGTTCTAGGCATATAAATGATGCTAGCTCTCACTTGGAGAGATCTAGATTCTGGTGAGCAGCAATTAGCAGGAAAGCACATTTGCCTGTCTCTTTCACAGTCTCAGCTGAACCTGAAGAAAAGCACTCCATTCTTAGTTTTCCAGTGAGGAACGGGAGGCTGAAGAAGGTGGAAGGCTCTGTTTTCCATCCTCTGCTGGTGGGGCAGAGCTTATCTGGATACCCAAGCCTGAGATTTAGATTTCTGTCTGGCACAGGGAAGGACAGGGATTGTGAAAGCAAGGCTAAGGAAGCCAGCAGCAGGTAGGGCTCTGCCCAGCATTTCCTCCCTCTGTCCCCACAGGGAGCAGCCTTGCAGCCTTGAGCAAAGTTTCCCCTTTCCACACACATTTCTTCTTCCCCATCTGTAGGATGGGAATTAGACCTGCTCTCTATACAGCCCCAGAGTTTCCGTGAGCCTGCCATAGATTATGATGGTTTTAACAGCTGAACACTGTAGTGAGAGCCCTGCTTGGGGCAGGGGTGAGCCTGGGTGACCAGTCTCATATTGGATTTTTACTACAAGGTACGTCTCAGGGACACTTAGGTTCTCCTTTGAGAAGTGGAGACCATTTGTGGTCAAAGCAATGAAGAGTTCCCTGATAGGATGCCCTGCTTTTTGTATCTGGCTTCTTCAAACTGGAAGGTCCGTGTCAGTTATACCAAAAAATTATATAATGAGTTCAGAGGAGTGGTACATACAACATGGAAAGATAACCTCATTAAAAGAGAGACATATAACAATCAACATGTATTTTATACAGCCCTAGGAACTTAAAAGGTGCAGAGCAGTAGCTGATGAAGTTCCTCCTCCTTCAGAGTATACAATACACCCACGTGCCACAGGTTCTATGCTGGCTCAGGTGTGGCTAGGCTGGACCTACAAGAGAGGTCCAGCCTGCTCTGCATTAGGAATCATGGGTCACAATGTAGGCTCTGTCCCTTGTCCCTTATCCCAAGCATAAGGGAAGAGGCTAGATTCTTTCTTCAGTATCAGATCCAGGCCTGGCTGCCAGTAGACATGGTTACCACACCCTGGAAGAATCCCAGAAGATGTGAGCGGCATCTCATCAATTTCCACATTCTTCAGCTTGTGGGGAGCTGAGATACAGACGGAGGATGAGCATAAGGGACGAGACAGCCACCCCAGGGCTCCTGACAGCATTCCAGCCTTGAGCTGTCACGGTGCAGTCACACCACCCACCATTTACTAAGACCACCTGCTGTCAATAGGGTGCCTCAGCCATGGGGCACACTTAGAGCTAGTTCACATGGCTGAAAAATGGTTGAACCAGGATTTCAAGCCCATGTGTCCAGTTCCAGAGCCCTCTCTGAACCTCCATCTTGTCTTCCTTTGTGGGCTCTCAAGGGGTGAGCATGTCCCCTGCTCCCTCATGCCACCTCCATTTGCACAGATTTGGAATTGAAACTGGTACTCTTGTCTGCACTGGCTCTGCAGATGTCAATGCATCCATGCCTTAAGATGGGTATCCCAAACACAGTTCACCCCATGAAACTGTGGGGCTTTGCAGGGATAGAGGAATGAATAAGGGTTAAAATATTGCTCTTCTGGTGGGGAAAGGTGTCCTTCTCTAAGTGAACAGGATACCTCCGTTGACAGAGCCGGACACCAGTCAGGGAGGCTCATCCTAAATAACTTGACCCATAGGATATCTAGAAACTCATGTCAGACAGATCCGAGGGTGGAGACAGCTGGCCATCAAGAACATGGAGAAGTTTGGGAACATAATAGGTCTACATCAAAGCATAGTGGTAGAGACATAAGCCGTGCACATTTATATAAAAAATTATGCAGCAGGAGCAATTCTACTGTCCCTAAAATATACTTTATATACTCTTATTATTTAAGCCAGGGTCTCAGTACATAGAGCAGGCTGGCCTCGAACACAGGGATCCAATTGTCTCCACCTCTGAATACTGGGACTAAAATGTGAGACACCATGGCTTCACACATACTCTATATGTTTTACAAAAGGGGAAATTGATATCTCCTTTCTGTCTCTTTTCCCATTTTTTGTTCTTGGCAAATCTAGGGATCAAACTTAGAGCCTCATACATATGAAGAAAACATCTACCACAGAGCTATAGCCCAAGCCGGTCTTCCCTTCGTCCAACCTTACCCCATAAATATAAACTATCAAAGAAGTTTAACCAAAAACAAGAGGAAGTTATAAATCAATTAAATTCAAAAAAAGAATTTCACCTTGTGGGGTAAATTTTAAGTGTTTCCTACAGGTCAAGTCTTAGAGTCCACATGGAGAAAGGCTGGAGCTGGAAGCTAAAGTGAGTAGGGACCGATGGTTCTCCTCACCGACCCCACCCCTCAGTGAACTCGGTGCTCTGAGCTCAGAGGGACCACTGTTTCCCTTCTGGGGATTTAAGGGCTCAACTCCGAGGAGACGTATGTGGGTCAGTGTATTACTTACTATGTGTTGAAATACTGGAGTTTCTGAGCTGTTTACACAGCTTAGGGAACCATAATATTTAAAGTAGGGAGGGACCTGGGAACTGTCTCCTTTCTTGTTGCCCTGTCATTCTCCACACAGTCAGAGGGGAGAATGGATGACCAGGCCTGTGGTTAGCTAGCTGTTTGACTTACAGATAGGACCCTCATCCAGGCTTGTCAGTCATTAGGCTTACCAGGGTAGGGTAGAAGGCAATAGAACCAACAGAAGGAACTCTGGACTTTTAGGCCAAAACCCCCAGTCCTAATTGGCCCTCCGTGGATGCTTTCAAGAACAGCTTCTAAAGCCTTTCACAGATCCGGCTCTGTGGCCACTGCTGCTCCAGGCCATCATCTCTCTCAAGAACCCCATGTAGGTTTTCAAACCAGCCAGCCGCCAAATCCCCTAGCACGGCAACAATGGGGCTGCCTGAAGACCAAGCCTCCTCATGCTAACCGCTCTAAAACCTCGGTGTTCGAGGACCCAGGGCCCATCCACACTTCAAAGAAAAGGGGGATGACAAAAATGAGCCACAAACATGAAAAATGAGATCACAGGGCGCAGGGGCAGAAAGAATAGAAAAAGGAAACACAAGATGGCAAAGATGGCTCAGGGGGTAAAGCACTTGTCTTACGAGCCTGAGGATCTGAGCAGGGATCCTCACGACATATCCGCTTATAATCATAGATGGCAGGACACAGAGACAGCTGATCACTGCAGCAAGCTGGCTAGCTAAACTAGACAAATCAGTGAATTCTGAGTTCAAATGAGAGATAAAGATCCGGCATATATATATATATCTGTATCTGTATGAATATATACATATATATACATATATACGTGTGTGTGTATACATACATACATACATACATGTTTGATAGTGATTAAAGATGACACCTCATATCAACCTCTGACCTCCACACATATGTACACGAATACCTGTGCATGCACCAAGACCCATACACATTTGAACATGTATATATAATGCATGCACACTATACCACACACAAACGCACACGCACACATACAGAGAGAGAGAGACAGAGAGAGAGAGACAGAGAGAGAGAGAAAAACATAAATGGTAAAAGTGTGATACGATTCCTTACTTCCTTTGCAATTAAACAAATCTGAATGAAAAGAACTGTGATGTCATCTCCACCCCCACATAAAAGCAAACAGACCCATTTGCTGAGACAGGGCGGTGAGTCTGAGACTCTTGTTGCACTCTGGCACAGTGAGTAGTGTGAGACACTGACACCTGCTTCAAGAAGACAAATACGAAGACCATCCCTTTCCATCCATCCAGGACCCCTGGCTAGAAGGGCCCCTGAGTATGTGTATTCATGGTAGTTCAGGAGGCTGTACACAGTACACCTAAGGACAACAGTATCTGCCTGCTACCCAGGCTTCCCCAGGAGAAAGACCTGGGGTGGCTTCAGCCCCTGGCACCACTGAGTAGATCCGTGGCCGTTATGAGAATAGGGTGGAGCCGTCTGCAGGTGCTGGCATACTAAAGGAAACCACTCACATCTCCCATGTAGAGAGCCAGCCATTTGTGCAAGTTTTAAAAGCATAGACGCACCCTCATAGGAACATGCATGGAAAAAATATTCTGGAAACATACCCTGAAACCCCATTAAAGGAAGTTGCCTTTGGCCCGAGCCACAGGTGGGTTTGCCTGAGTTTTGTGCTTTCTCGCTCTATTTAGATTTCTAGTCATATGCCCACAAGTATTTTTAACTTTTCAAATGTCATTATGAAGTCTCTAGATGATGGGATTCAGATAAGCACAGTTTTGTCTCCAGCCTCTCTGTCTTCCTCCCCTCCCCCTTCTCTTCTTCTTCCCACCCCCATACTTCTGATTAAACCTGAGGCCCAGCTGGTGCACGCTAGGCAACCATTGTACCACTGAGGTATATCTCTCCTCTCTCATTCATTCATTCATTCATTCATTCATTCATTCATTCATAAGCAGGCTCTCACCAAGTTTCCCAGCTTGGTTTCAAACTTGCAGTTCTGTCTCACCTATTGGAGTAACCGGGATTACAGGCTTGTGACACCATGGTTGGCCAGTTTTATTGTTTACACTTTCTATATTAAAAGGACTCAAGTGTGTGTAAGTGTTTTTGCAACAACCACATACCTTCTGTGCCCTGGAGATAAAGTCCACACACTCTCACACTCTCAAACAGGTATTCTGGGAGGTTCTCTGTCTACCTTTTCTCCAGTTTTCCCCTCCCTGTACTCCTGGTTGCAAACTTAGTTGATTCCATTAACTTCCTAAGACTCCTGGCTAATGTTGACCAGGGACCTTTGTTGTTCCATATTCCCTGCACACCACCATTATCTTCCTGCAGCTTGACTTGGGGTATAACTCTTGCTCGCCCCCAGGGACAGAGTCACCCTGTTCTGTTCCCAGCATCTGTCTCACTGCTACCATGTTCTTCCTGTGATGTCATGGCTTCCCACTGACTGGCCTCTCTCACTCCCTTATCCCAGCCTGGCATGGAGGAGGCTTTGTCAGCCTCGGTTGGTGGAACTGGCTGGTGACTGAACACCAAATGAAGAGCAGACATCCAGATTGTTACTAGCACTGGCCCCTTTGCAAGGTGCATTCATTTTCTCTGTCCTAGACACTACCAGCACCGAGGCCGTCTGGAAGGGGAGACAAAGCAGCCTGCAGCAGGCCGCCTGCTCGACTCCAAAGTGGCTTTTATTTCCTCTTCTGCGGGTGCCAAGTCCCTGAACAAATATTTTCCTGGAGTGGAGGAATGGCTTAGCTCTCCGCCTTAAGTGCTGGAAACAGCGTCTGGGGAAGGCAGGTTCCAGGAAGCAGGGAAAGAGTGAGGCCAGGTCGCTGTTAGGGGGTGGGGGGATCACCAGTGCTCCACTCTGTATTGTGCCCACCGTCTCACAGTTGAGAAAGAAGTCCACTCCACAGACCCCGCCAGATCCAGACAAACAGCTGGCTTGCTTGGCATGCAGCTGTGGCTAGCTGTGCCCTGAGCCTCTTGATCCATAAATTGGAATCCTCTGGGATTCGGAAGAAAACGTCAACCACGTGGCCTTCCCTGTTTCTACTGAAAAAATTACAGTGGAACTTAAAGGAGCTAATTAGAGTCTCAGAAGCCCTTTTCTAATAAGTTGCTTTTCTTCATGTAACTTTCCTGTGGCAGAATCACATGCCCAGAGTACGCTCAGCTAAGTGTATGACTGATGGCTTATTTACCTAGACCTTCACCTTTGTAATCCCCACCTACATCGAACCAGGGAATACTTCCTGCACCCTAGAAGGTTCTTTTGTGTCCCTGCCTAGTCAACACCACACCCCCACCCAGAGGGCTCAATGGTTTCTATTACGGTCAACTATACTCCTATAGCTGGAACTATGCAACCTAGGTTCCTTCTGGATTCAAGCAGTTAATAAGTTGCCTGTGTTGCCAGTGCTTTAGTTCCTTAATTGTTGCCAAATAGTATTCCTTTGTATGAATATGCTCCCATTGATTTTCTACACTCCTGTTGATGGACATTTACTTCCGTGTCTGGCGCATGAAGGCTACGGAGGCTAGGAGTATCCTCATACACATCTTTTGACAGATGCATGCTCTTATTTCTCTGGAGTCACAGAACGGTGTCAGCTTTTTAGTAATTACTATCATGCAAGCCTTCCTTCCAATGCTCATGTGAACTAGCACACCCTCCAACACCCCAGAACCGCTCCAGTCCCTTCTTCTGCCCTTCCGACACTGTTGGCTTCTGTTTCTAGATGGGTGGAGGACAGCTTGTGTTACTCATTCATTTCTAAGACTTGTTAGAACAGAATGGCAGCCTCACTAGAACACCCCCAAAGCAGTCTTGCACACCAAACATCTGCCTTCAAGGGACACCCAGGGCAACAGACGTCTTTGGTCAAGTAGCAAGAGATATCTGAAAGGAAGTGGCCAGGAAGTAATGGGACAGCATTTATTGCCTCTCCTAACTTGAACTTGAGCAGTCATGGAGTAGAACAGCTGAGGGCCTGTTTGGGGCAATTCCATCACATGAGTGTACATGGTCAAGAGTAGGTAGTTTGGGGTTTGCTATGGTGTTGAGTAATAAGGGAGGCAAAAGAGAGAAAGCCAGAAGGCTCGGCCACAGCCAGGTGGAGAAGGAAGAGCCTGAAGCTTTATGGTCAGTGAAGCCCTCTAGGTCCCTGGGTCAGAACCATCTCCCAGCTCCAGGGACCAGGAGTTCACCCCTCTGACGCAGCCAATCGCGGCTTATGAGTCAAGCTGGAGAAAAGTAACACAGACGGGATATTTCTCAGGTAGTCATGATTTCTGGGCCTCTGCATTGTGCTTGCCTGCAAGCATTTCCTGTTCTGCCAGATATTGTTCTGGGACTAACCATCATCAGTGCCTAACCTAAGGGGCTCAAGATTACTCATCTGAAAGGGTTACGGTCTCACCTCCTCTCATGACCTCTAGCTCAGAGGCATGGCTACCTCTTACCATTGCCTTTGGGCTCTCTTCAGGCTCACAAAAGAGAGCAAGATTATCCAGGAGCATGCTTCAAAAATCCTGAGAGTTCTGCCTCTAAGTCTCAACCCAGACCCTCAGGTTCCCCCTCTCCATCTGCAAGGCCTCCCCTTTCCTTGGCCATCACCACACTGTAGCCTTGCTCTCCCTGTACTTGCATCAGCTTTCCAGCCACCCTGAAGCCTCTGGAGCCTTTGACTTAGTGGGACCTTCTGCCTGGAGCGCCTCTTCTCTATGTCAAAGGTCACTTACACTTTTGCTCCTCCTGATTTGGTCCAGGGCTGCCTAGGTGAGCTCCAATGACACTGATGCCGGACAAACGTCCCTGTCTTTCTGATTCCCACTGGCTGTCACAGAACTCTGTCACGGACAGCACTCTGCCCTCTTCATTTGTCTGTCTCTGCAGTCTCTGGTATCCCTCTTCATTTGTCTGTCTCTGCAGTCTCTGGTATCCCTAACAGCAGGAAGAATAGAGGTCCAGGATTTTAATTCTGGATGTGACAAGGCATCCAAAGAAAAAAACCCCCAGAGGCAAGCAAGGCCTGGACTGTGATTCAAACAGAAACCAGATGCAAATTAAGAACATAACACGTTCAAGCCACACTCAGAAAGTCACTCGGAAGAACCCTTAGTAGGGATTCCATGACTACAACTTCCTACACAGAATAGGACTCTCATACCAAGGGCCCCAGTAACATGAGCTGAAGATGAAGTGTGCCCCGCAGGCCCCCAGCAGAAAACAAGGACACAGGAACACTGGACAGCAAGCTGGGGTGAGGTGGAGACAGACGGCTTGTGGCTGGCCTGAAGAACTTAAGGTGATGTTTAAACAACTCCACATCTTCGCTTCTTTCTGTAGGTCTGGGTGGAATATAAATTAAGATTTATATATGGATATCTTAGACAGCCAAGTCTATCAGTTTTTTGTTACCTAGCCCAGGGATTAGAAAAGAACCAGTATTCTTTTTTCCAGGGGTTAAAGAACAAATGAATGACCTAAGGGAATGTTTTTCTGGTCAGTGTTGGTGATTAAAGCCAGGGTCTTGCTTATTCCAGATAGGTAAGTGTGCTACCAGAGCTATACACTCCCAGCCCTCTTTGTACTTTAAACACATTTTTAATCAAAAACTTTAATTTCTGAAGAAACTGCAATGGTGCCCAACTAGAAGCTTTACCCTGATGATTAGTGTCATGGTCCTGGAAGGTTTCTGGTACTGGAGGAGAAAAGTAGTCATTAATATCACCCAGTTACAAACAAGTAGGTGGGTTGCCACCTACTACGGCAACCCACCTGCAAAAAGTCCTGGTGCAGTAGCAGCACAAATGTTATTGGAGTAACCAACCACTTCTTGATTGGATTTAAGACTCACTCCATGAGACAGAATCCATTCCTGACACTGTTAAAGTGGCCAAAAACCCGAGACTAGAAAGGTTGTGGGCCCTGGGAGAAAACCTATTACTATTATTCTGTTAAAGGAACATAACAACAAAATGACTCCTAATGACACATTGCTATTCCCATAGATCAGGGCATACCCAGCCATCATCAGAGAAGCAACTTCTTGCAGTAATGGTAATTAAGACAGAGACTCACAACTGGACAATATGCAGAGAGTTGGAGACTTTAGAGTAGTCAGCTCTAACTAAATGGGATGGATGCCCTTATCAAACCTCTTCCCTCAAGGCTCAGGGATCTACTCGGAAGAACAGAAAGAATGTAAGAGGCAGAGGTGGTGGATGACTCCAGGAGATGACATCTTCCAGACACAGCATGGCTGATACACATATGAACTCAAGAGACTTTGATAGCACACACAAGACCTGCACAAATTCAAACCATACAAAATCCCACCAAGTCCCAGCTCTTACCAAGAAGCTCTTAGGAAGCAATTTGCAACTGACACCTGCTGGAAATGGAAAATCAGTCTTCTCCAGTGGAGTGACACTGTACTGGTATGTCAGCCACACACACCAGAGCAGACCCCAGGATCAGGAGTAGTTAGCCATGGTTTTTTGTGTTCTCTCTCTTTCTTTTCTCTTTCTCTTTCTTTCTTTCCTTCCTTTCTTTCTTTCCTCTCTCTCTCTCTCTCTCTACATTATATAAACTTTTTAAATGGGCAAAAATAATTTTATTTATTTAGTTGGGAAGAGTACTCATATGGATGGATGTAAAGGTCAGAAGGCAACTTGCAGGAGTCTCTCTCTCTCTCTCTCTCTCTCCCTCTCCCTCTCCCTCTCGCCCAACACGGCCCCCCATGTGTGTCTTGGGAACAGATTGGTTGTCGAGAATTGGCAGCAAGCTCCTTTTTACTTACTGAGCCATCTTACAGGGTATTTTTGTTTGTTTGTTTGTTTTTGTTTTGTTTTTCAGAGACAGGGTTTCTCTGTGTAGCCCTTGCTAGCCTGGAACTCACTCTGTAGACCAGGCTGGCCTCAGAGAGATTTCCACCTGCGTCTGCCTCCCTAGTGCTGGAATTAAAGGCGTAAGTCACTACTGCCCGGCTGTAGGCCCCGCTGGCTGCAGGCCCCTGTTTTTGCTTTTTAAGATACGGTCTCTGTAAATTGCCCAAACTGACCTTGAACTCACTCTTTAAATCAGATAGACCTTAAACTGACAAGCTTCCTGCCTAAGCCTTCCAAGTTGCTGGGATTACAGGCTCCTGTGTCACCAGGTCCAGCAACCAGTACTGGTTTTGGAGATTAAAGCATGGGAGGAGAGTGTCACCTGCTAAGCAAGCTGGAACCTGCAGCCCCTGCTGTATCAACAGGCAGATTGGTTCTTCTTGCTCTGCACCACCAAGGACATGCCAGATGTCATGTACCCAAGGCCAAATGAGGCTGAAGGGAGACATCTAGCTGTACCATAATTGGGGGGAGAGGCGGGGGGGGCGCTCCTTGTGGTGTTCTGTGCTTTTCCAACTTGCTGGTCTTTTGCTGCCATTTTCCCTCAATGTACAGACAATACTTGGAAGCCTGACACACCAGACTGTTTGCTAGTGAAAGGTTGAGAATTGCCCAATAAGCAAACAGAACAAAAGCAAATCCTGAAATTCAGTGTCAGCAGAATCCTCCTGACCCCAGGGAAAGGAACAGCCTAACTGGAATTGATGCTAGACACATAGAGGGCTGAACAGGTGCAAAGTTGGGAGTCCTGGGATATGTCAAGTCCAAAGTCCTGCCCTGGGGCCTGGGCAAGGATGGCAGGGACCATTGTTATTTGGTACCAAGCCAGAACACAGGCCAGTTAAGACTCCCATTCAAAAACCAGACAGAGTAGGACATGGCCAGCCCAAAAAGAGACTCCAGAAGCACACCAATGTGTCTGCTGTCCAAACGGACACGTACCGTTTATTGCAATTATATGAATGGGCCCAGCCTGAGGCTTGGACACTGTATCGCAAGCCCTCAGTTGAGTCCTGTCTCAGATCAGACCCCACCCCCACTCACCATCACATCCAGCCATCCGATCTGGCAATAAGTTCTGAGATGAGACACGGGGCACACAGGTCTTTTGTCTAGCTGAGCCACTGAGCAGCCTAGCCAGCAGCTGGAACATCATTGAACTAAGCAAGCAAGGAATTCTCAGAAGTGTCCCATCAAACATGAGGGAGGAAGGCTGCCCTAGGTGTCTGCTCTGCAAAGCAAGCTTAGTTCTAGTGACCCCAGGTCAAGATGTGCCAGAGTCCCAATTACTTAAACCACTTAGAAGAACAGACATCAGGTCCTGTTAAACCTTGGCTGAAACTATCAACTTCCAAAAGAAGTTTAGTCAAAAGAAAAACACAACAAAACAAAACAACAAATCAGAGGAACCCTGGATCCTACCCCTCGGAGGACTGGAGGCGTATAGCCTTGATCTAAGCTTCTCGGAGCTACCAGGGTTTGGGCAAAGGCTGGCTATGTCACCACCAGCCCAGAGAAGAAGCAGAAGCAGTAGAGTTCATAGGACTCCTTTATATTAAAGTTTATTACATCTGCAAAATCTACTGTACAGAACCCATTGGATTAAGTAGCGTTTTGCCAAAAGCAAAAGACTCTCACTCTTTGGGAAACATTTTTGACTCCAGCCTGGGGACAGGGCCACAGGAGCTGAAGGTGAACTTGGTTCTCAGTGGAGGAGCCAGTACCAGCCATACTCAGGATGTGTCTTGTCAACATCCAGGAGAAAGGGTGACCAGAGATGGTATCAAAGGCGGGAGAGTCTTGGGTACCCTTACCACCCCTCCCCCAAAACTCTAAAGTCTCCTCCCCTCCCCCCTAGACTGTGACCTAGGAATAAGTTCTCACACAGGCTCTTCCAATGTCACAGTGGCCTAGGCCAAGACTGTGGCCCTGAGTCCATGCACACAGGCATGACTGGTGAAGAGGTGGCTTCTCCATGGCATCCTGGACTAGCCAGCCTACTTATGGGCCACCAAAACTGGGGCAGCATACAGATAGTCCATACCCTGTTGCACGCATGAGCGACAAACTCAGAGACAACACACAAACTAAGCCTACGTTTTGGCGTCCGGATTTGGTTCTTCTAGGTTAAAAAAATGAAAACAAAAACAAAAAAAAAGTCTTATTAACCCCGATGTGGTCTCCCGAATGTAGATTAGGGAAGCGAGGTGAGGGACACCAGTCAACTGACTTGCCTTACCCCAGAAGTAAGGTCTGCTGGGGCTCGAACAGAGAAATTAGAGGAAATATGTGCAAAACCAAGTTGTCTAAAGTAGACCTCCCCACAATGAGAAGTGAATTCCAAGGAGCCCTGGACTCCATCCCCTACCACAGCACGGCCAACCCTAGCGGTCTCTATGGGTAAGTGCTATGGCGTGTCGGCCGAAGCCCCTCTCCTGTCCCCAGGATCCTCCAGCCACAATAGGCCAACTAGGTCCAAAGCAGTTGGGTCCCCTTTCTGTCCAGAGCTGAGTCTCCTCTATTTGGAGAAACCGAGTCAGAAGAGTGGACAGCAGGTGTAGCTGTGGTAGAAAGATCAGATGCAAGAAACCCTCTGCACCCAAGCTTCTAGGCAGAAGTCAAAAGAGAATGAATTCCCAGAACACCCTGGGACCACTCGGGCTGGAACAGCTGGAAGGGTCTGGGTGCAGAGGAGATGGCACAGCGGTGGGGAGGCCAGGGCTTGAAGTTTTTCACAGAAGAGGCAAGTGGGAGCCCAGTGAGTGGCAGGGGTTGTGGGGGAAGAACTATTTCCCCATCAGGCGTAGAACTCCTCTTGCTTGGTGGGTTTCTGGTAGGCACCGCCATTGGCTTGTTTGGGCTCCTCCAAGGAGTAGCTGCCTTCGTCCTTCTTCTTCATCCGGTACAGCATGAAAGCCACCAGGCACACAGCAAAGATGAGACCCACCAGGCCTCCAGCAATGACACCTAGGGAGTAGACAGAGGCAGGCTCAGATCAATGGCTATACGGAGTCAGTGGTAGTCTCACCCCAGACGGACAGCATGGATGGTGGCCTGCATTAGAGTCAACCCGCCTCCTTCCCTACCCTGTGGCTAAAGATGCTGCACCCCAGTAACCCAGGCTACCTCAGGGCTACAACCTGTCTCCTCCTACCCACTTGAAAGGAGACTTACCTCCCAGGACTTCCTTCCTGTCCAAAAGGCCCTGAGAAGCACCTGTGGCTCCTTCATCCACCGGGGGCTGATTCCGCAGGCCAGGCTCTACTGCAGACACAGCTGTGTTCTCCCCAGATGTTTCAAAGGTGAAGTCCTACAGAAGGGCAGGTAGGGATCAGGTCAGGCTGGAGCCACTGACACAATAGCAACCTGTAGCACTGCCATACCCTGTTGGGATTCCCCTGCCACCCTGTCAGACATACCCAACCTATCCCAGCATCTGTCATGGAATACAATCACATTTGGGACCCTGGCCAGCTGAGACACAGATACCACCTCCAGTGACACAAAGCACACATTCTTGAATGAAAACTCTCATGATGGTCTCAGACAGAAAATCCATCCTGGTGTAAGTTTAGGTGGCTAGCTCTTAAACGATATCTAAGGAGTTGCCCACCTACTGATCTTGTAATCAGTCTGTTTAGGGGAAGAGGAAGGTGGGACCCTGTCACCCATCATTGTAATGAGGACTACAATGTGAATTACAGGACAAAGGACACTGGGCAGCCAGGTGCCAGGCACTAGTGGCCACCCAAGAAATCCCAGGAAATACAAAGCCACTCACCTGCTCTCCAGAGCCCTCTCCTGGAGGAAGCTGATTGGTAGCTCCATCCTCGGCAACCTCTTTGATGACAGAAGGACCTCCATCCTCCACACTTGGCGGTTGGTGATGGTCAGGTTGGCCAGGTGCTGTGGGAGCCAGGGTCTCATGGAGGCCAGGCTGCACATCTCCATGGGGATGAGATGTGACAGATGTCTGGTCTGTGGTGACTCTGGCTGTTGAGACCCGTTGGGTGATCGGGAGCTGCGTGGTCTCCCTGTGCCCGGTGGTGACCTCCTTTTCCTTGTCCCGAGCAGTGAAGCCAGGCTCTGCTTCTACATGGAGCACAGGCTCTCCCTCCTCGGGCTTCTCTCCAGCTGGCAGGACGGAGGTGAAAGCAGCCTCGGCATCCCTGCTGGTGAGCTCTGGAGCTGTGGGCGTGGCTGTCAGGAGCCACACATCCCTCCAAGTGGAAGGCGTCTGCCGTGACAAAGTGATATCTGGCAAAGCACCTGCAGGGTCAGAAGTGGGGTTTGGGGTGTCAGGGTAGGAGAGGTCTTTAGGTGTCAAGCCTGACACGACTCATGCCTGAGTCCCACGGGTGAATGAGCCAAGGCTGAACTCACTTTGAAAATTAGGCCAGAAAAGATGCCCTTTGCAGGTTCACCTGCCTAGGAGTGGCCTGCACTCTGAACTGTGAGAAAGATCTCGGGAATCTGGGAAGGGATCCGGCTGTGAGTACAAGCCAAGACACCAGAGCTGATAGGACTAAAGCTCAGTACAAACACCTCTTCTACCTTCTTCCCCAAGGCCTAGACTCCCAAGAATACACGGCTGCATTTTACCTAAGTTCCAACCCTTTGCTCTGGCCCCCTTCCCACTGCTACCTCGATTTCCCTTCTGAGCTCTCTCCACTCTTCTGGGAGACCCCTCTGGCAAACTGCGGTTCACAGGATGATCCCCCCCCCCCCCCCCCAGAACTGGTAACGAGAGATGGAGGTGATGGCAAATCTATAGCCAACCGACTCTGTGCTTCCTGCAGCTCCTAGCAGCCTCTGGATCAAAGTCATTCCCATCTCACAGATGGAAACACTAAGGCTGGGTGGAGTCAAACTCCTCCAAGGGTTGACTCAAGTGGCTGCCCATGGCCTGCTGGAGCCACTTCACTTCTCTGGGGGTTTCCCTTAGCTGAGTGGCTTGCAGTTGGACACCATTCTTCCCTTTGGCACTGTCCTTCTGACTCCAATGGCTAAGGATGGGATTGGGGGCAAAAAGGGTGCTGCCTAAAAGCTGGGTGACACCCTGTTCACCACTCCAGCATGCTCTATGGCCATCTCAGTGTTCTGGGTCAGTCTTACCTGTGCCCGAGCCAGAGAAGTTGTCGGAGTCATCCCCAGAGCCATCCTGATCTTCAGGAGGCACATTTACAGCCACAATTTGCTGCAAAAAGATAAGAAAGGGGTATGAGATGAGTCTTAGTCAGTGCCCAGTATCCCTGGGTTCCCATCCTAGGCAGCTGAAAAGGCTCAACCAACCACTTCAGCCACACATGTAGGAAACCATTGCCTGTGGCCCTGGGGCTAACTCTGGGAGACCCCTGGTCCTCCTCATATTCTCAATGCTGTAACAACATAGTCTGGTTCAAGGTGGAGGCACAAGTGACAGGGACATCGTCCTAACCCCAGAGTGCTCCGACCAGTTAGGGAGCTTAACCAGTGTCCAGCTGAGCTAGACAATGGGGTGTGGGCATAGAAGTCTCAAATGTGAGAAGCAGAGCCAGGCCTGTCATGGAGGAACTATCTGTGCTGAAGCAGCTCTGTCCACACAGGGTGGTCCCAGGCCTTGTCCCAAGGCCTGTTGTGTCAGCCACAGGAAGGACTGTATCCTGTCCTTCTTAGTGAAGAAAGGACAGGGTACCCTTTGGCTAGGGACAGTGGACACAAATTCAACAAGGCTTCTGCATTAAGGAGGCTCTGCTGAAAGGGCAGTAGGCCTGGGATGGGCTCTCCTTGGCAACAGCAGCTGCAGGAATGCTGCCAGCCTTGCCTGCTCCAGCTCCAAGGGACTGCAGGTGGTGGAGTACAAATACAGTCCCAAAGGACTTGGACAGGGAAGGGGAGCATGGCTCCCAGCTAGGCAGGCTGTGTGAGGGGCAGAGCTGGGCTCATGGCTGCTCTCAGCACTAGTTCTAGGACAGCCAAGTACAGAAGGAAGACCCAGGTAAGCAAGTGACAGAGAGGGAAGATATGGGGCCCTGCCCAGCAATGAGACTACCCCAAGTAACCCAGCTCAGTGCAGACCATCTTACAAGCCCCCAGCACAGACCAGAACAAAGAATGAATTTTTAAAAACTATGTGTAACAGTTAGGAGGACTCACATGCCTTCAATACTACCACCCAGGAGGCAGACATAAAAGATTACAGATTGTATTTGAGGCCAGCCTCATCTACATATGGGTTCTGGGCTAGCCAGAGCTATAGAGAGAGACTTTGTCTCAACAAAAGAGAAAAAGTAGTACATGGTTCAGATAAAGGCTCCAGAGACTGCCTGACTTCTGAGTGGCAAGACCTCACTTACCAACTGAGTGGCCTTAGGGATGTCGTTATGCATCTTTTAGCCTCAGTTTTCCCATATGTAAAATGGTGCCAGCACTAACATCTGCACTACTAAACGGTCACAACATTTCTATACAATTAAAAAAAAACAAAAAAACAAAAAACAAAACACAAAACAAAAAAAACCATACAGCCTGGTAGGTAATGGAGGGTCATGTGCACAGAGGAGGATATGATCGAGACCAAATTTCAAGAGAAAAGGAGGCAGGAGGGAGCCAGCCCACCAGGAGCCTCTACAGAACATTCAGGGTGGCCTAGCTGAAGCTCACCGTGGTCCAGAATGCTTGGCCCAGGGACCCAGACACATCCCTATTGGCTTCACTCATCAGGGGAGTCAAGATTGGCTGAGGGACCCACAGAGGAAGGCTGCAGCTGTCTATGCTCCTTCTGTTACAAGGGCAGTTCTGCACATAGAGCAGCCACAGGCCGGAGGTACCAATGAACTTCCTTTACAAGTATGAAGCAAAAGCAAGCTCTTCTCCCCTGGGACAAACGTTTTGGGCCTCGACAGTCCCATCTGCAAGGACAGTTGGTTCACTGTGGCTTAACTCCAGAGAACAGTTACAGCCTGTCACTGCGCAGACCCAGTAGACGAGTGGTTCTCAACCTTCCTAATGCCCTGACCGTTTAATACAGCTCCTTGTGTGGTGGTGATTTCTGTGCCATTTCATAATTTTAATATTGCCACCGTTATGAGTCATAATGTAAATATAGAATATGTGGCCCCCACCCAAAAGGGTCGCGACCCACAGTAGACTCTCAAAGTTTGCTGGGGCCCTTCCACAGAGTAGTCAGATCCTGTCCCCTTACATCCTGTAGACGCTGTCCCAGGTGGTACTCCAGATTCCGGTGGTAGCCTTCCCTATGGCTGCCTCCTCCAGCGATGGGGAAGAGCACCCACTGGACAGTCCTCGAGCTCATAGCTCCGTCTTCATTCCAGGTCTCAACTCTATCACTTCCTAACCCACTGACTCCCTCCCTCCATGGGAAGGAAAGCGGGAGATGGGGTAAAGGTCCCAGATCCAGCTAGATCAGCCTGAGTCACACATTAGGAGTGCAGACCTAGTTCGATGTCGGGTAGCCAAGGCTGGAGTTCAAGCAAACACAGGGCGGCTAGCCTCTTCCCTCAAAAGTCAAAATTTCCCGAAAGGGAGGGCTTCTCTCAGAGTTAGAGAAGATTGGGTCTTCACAGAGAAGCAATTTGTTCCCCTGGTTTTGCTTAAGCTTATCCCTTTGTGATCTTGTTTACGCAACAAGCTTCTAGAACAAATCTCGGCTGGAACCAGTAAACCAGGTCCAGGGCAGGGAGAAGGGGGAGCCAACCCCCCTCCTACACCCCATACCTCCAACTCCTGCTAAGCAAAGAGAAGCAGCTCCCTGACTGCCCCACCTCCAACCTCAGCTGGGAACTTTCATGATGGCATCACAGGTAAGGAAAGGAAGAGACTTCAGCCCCAGAAGAGAAGAAATGGGGAGAGGGGATAGTTCCCTCTGAACCAGGGCTCCACAGGTCCCAGCTGAGGGAGTCTTTGATGCAGCCATCAGGTACTATTTAGAACCCTGTGTGTTCCTGAGGACTCACGGGGCCTTCTCAGTATCACTTCTGACCTGGGTCCTTCCAAGACCGTGTTGCCACAGCTTAGAGATGTCTAGGGAAAAGAAATGCCCATCGAGCTACCTACCTCCTGCCACTCAGGGAAGTAAAGGCAAGCCAGCCCTTTCACCTCCACAGGCCTGCTCAGCAAACAAATCAAGAATAGAGAACAGAGCGGTTGCGATAGTTCAGCAGGTGAAGGTCCTTGCCACAGACTGATCCTGGGACACAAGTGGAGCAAAGAAAAGATTCCCATAAAGTTTGCCTGACCTCCTCACGAGTCTGCTGTGGAACATGTGCAGCACACAGGTACAGGTATATATGGAGAGAGAGAGAGAGAGAGAGAGAGAGAGAGAGAGAGAGAGAGAGAGAGAGAGAGAGAGAGAGGAAACCTCATGGTAAAGATTTTCATGGTTTGTGCAATCAAACGCAGGACTACTTTCCCTCCTACTGAAGCACAGAGCCTGGAACCTGGCTGACTTGAACAGCCAAAGTTAGAAGCTTGGTTTACTTAGAAGGATCATAGAGGTAGATACATGGGGAGTGGACACAGGGTGAAAGACCAGTTGACACGTCTGCTTTGGACCTCCTCTGGGGCTAGAGAGACACACCCAAGGCAGGGGCCCAGTCCAGGACAAAGGGGGCACAGGCCTCAGACTTCCCTACAGCTGAAGATAATTTTCACCACTCTTTGGTTCCTACACTTCCCTTGCAGCTCCTCAGGTCCTGCTGAGGTTAGCATCTCTACTAGATAAGAAACAGCCCTTCCCAGGGTGAAGGACCTACACAAGGCCATCAGCCAACAAGTGTCCTCACACTGCAGTACATCCACTCCCCGGGCCTAAGGACCACCTCCCCTGGCTGAGACCATCTGTTTCAAGGGAAAATGGCCTCAGTGTCTTGACCATAGTTTCAGCACCAGGAAGCAAAATGAGTGCTTAGCCCTGCCTAGCTGCCCAGCTGGGTACCAGGCACACACTTGGAAGAGATAGAAGCAGCAGGACATGGTACAGGAGAGTTCACCTCTAGCTGCAAGCCAGCGAAAAGAACTTGTTTGGAGCTGTGGGCAGAGGGCTGGCTGGGATACTTAAAGGCAGCCTGGAGCCACTTCCTGCCAGCTCCCACATACACTGACTGTAAGGAAGGCCACCCTCTGTGGTAGTCACTGCAATCTGATGGAGCCCCATGTCCTGGCTGCCTGAGGCTGAGGGTGGTCTGTAACCCAGCACTTCATCGCGATATTCTGAGTATGAAGACACTTCAGCTGTGTCACAAAAAAATCATGATACCAAGGGGATGTGTCTGATGGGTTCCTGGATTACAAGCTTCTCAGAGAGAATGCCATCTGCTCCATACCCTGAGAGTCTGCAGCCCCTGGGTACAGAGACCTGTGGCTTCCCATCAGAACCCGAAGATATTATCATGTTACCCGCTGTGCAACTTTGGTGGTATCTAAGTTACACAGCCCTTAAAAAGCTTTACTGATTCCAAGGGGCTGTCTACTTTTTATTTGCAGGGTAAAGCATACACCTCCAAGCCTGACAACCTGGATTTGATCCCCAGGACCCACATGATAGGAGAGAACTGACTTCCTGAAGTTGTCCTATGACCTCCACAAGTGTGTCCACACAAGTAGACACAAATACACATACATATGAAATAACATGTAATAAAAGATAAAAAAAATTAAGGTCACAGAATTTCGATACTAAATGGATTCCTTCATTCAAAACTCAGGACTCATCACCTGGAATCTTGGAGGTTGGAGCAAGGTAAGAAATAGCCTGGTGTTGACCCTAACAGATCTCAGAGCACGGACATACCCAGTGCCCCATTCCAGGGGCTTCCAGAAGGAGAAATCTCAGAGACTGGGGTATGAAGTCTCTAATGTAGGCAGTGCTGGGAACTTCACTTGTGGAGTGGGAAAGAGAGGCAAACCTGTGGGTTGTCTGCACTGCCTGGTGCCATAACAGAACCCCCGGCTTCTGTGGGTGGAAGCCGAGTCATTAAATCAACAAGTCCCATTAGTCACAACATCCAGTGACAAAGAGCTGCTGTTATCAAAGGAGCTGGGTCACAGCCATTCCCAAGCAGCCTGGATCCCAGCTAGTTGGGGGGTGGGGGGTAGGGAGGTGCCCACACCTGTTCCAGGAGCCCAGGCTTCCGTCATATGGTCTGTCTACTCAGCATGCTACACTGGGAAAATGCAAGGATGCACCCGCACCCCCACAGTCATGACAGGAAAAAAACCCATCACTCTTCTCCATTCTATAGCAAATACCCAGGGGGTTTCAAGCAGGTTCACAGTATGCAAGAGATCTACCTCTACCCTAGTGTCTTGGTCAGACCTGTCAATCTAAGGACTATGGGCTACTCCTTTCATCCCTAGAATCCACAATTCTGGGGTACTAAGGGCTCTAAGCTACAGAACTCACCTCCCTCTGTACAACTGGACATATGACCTGAGCATGACATCCAAACTGTCATCTGCATCCAAGGACCCCAAGAACTATCACAATGTCAAACAACACTTCCTCCTCAGAGGCTGCTGTACTTTGGAAGCAGTCACCTGAGGAGGAAAGGCTCCTCTCAGAGGAGTCTTTTCCTGCAGTGGCCAGGAACTTGGGAAGTCCAGACCTCTTCTGTACCCTGACTGAATCTTGTATTCAAAGTCAAGGCACTAAGTAGCAAGAGAGCTCTGTAAGCCAGTGCCAGGAGCAAAGCATCCTGGGAAGGCTCTAGATCAGTCTTTATTTCCAATGTCTTCCCTCTTAGCAGACAAACACCACGGTACCAGGATGGCCTGCATCACCATGGAGCTGAGGGAACATTCAAGCTTCCAAAGGCCCCCAAAGCCACCAAGGAAAGCAAGAACTCCTTCTGCCAGGGCCCGCCAGAAACAACCTTGTTTTCCCAAGTAGCTGGCTTCCCAGTCCAGAGCCTTCACACTAGCTGCCCCACTGTGTAGCCTGATGCTGACACTATTGAGCTACCCCAGGAGGCCCCAAAGGTGGGCCTCCAGGGCAACTGTTCTACAAGGTGCAAGGAGGGTTAGGATGGACAGGAGAGAATATGGCTAAAACCTACTCATATCCTGGTAGCTCTCGGCTTGTATCCTGTGTCCTATAGCCTGGGGTCCTGACTGCTCTATTTCCCATAATCACCTTTTCCTCCAGTCCTAGCTGAAATGCCGGGTGAGTTTTCCCGAAGCCTCTCCAACGAGGCTCTCTGGGACAATACCAGATCTAGCTCAACTACTCCTACGCTGGGTGTCTGGGCAGCTCCCTGTGTGTCTCTGTACCCATTGTGCTGACGGGGAATGAGGTAGCCTGTGAGGATAATCCTGCATTCTTTTATGGCTGGATAGTGTGTGCTAATAGGTGACCAGAGATTCATGCTGAGGTGATATCCAACTCCTCACTTCCCTCCCAGGGAGCTGAGAAACTGTAAGGAGGCCTCAAGACCCAGAAACCTCTTCCTAAAGCCACCTCCAGAAGGGAGGGCCCTCATTGGTGCCTTCAGGCAACACCCAAATTTCCAGCTGACAGGCACCATGATTTATCAACTTTCTCTCTCTCCACCAAGAATCAAGCTGGGACCTGCGGAGAAGTGACTGGTGACCCAGCAGGGAGTGAACCAGAGGCCCAACCCAGGGTGGGGCTGAGGTGAGGACAAGGCAGGTAAAGAGGACTGTTAGCTGCCTAGCTGGGGAGCACAGGAACCCAAACACCTCCAAGGCCCAGACCCTAACAGCACTTCCTCTGAGGAGAATTTCCCAAAATCCCCTGGGAGCACATAGCTCGCCCACTTCCCCCCTTCATCGATTCCCACTGCTGCTCCACGTTCCCTGTGCGTCTTGGGGAATTCTTGGGAATGGGCTGAGTGGAAAGACAGTCTCCTTACTTGGATTTAATAACTGTTTTTCGTCAGCATTCCCTGTTAGTTTAATACCAGATGGCAAACCAAGGCCAATGCCAGAGCCAAGTCAGCCAGCACCAGCAAATCAGCCTGCACCATTCCTCCAGTCCATACCCACCACAGGTCAGTGTCCCATGAGTACCCAGATGCCCACACCTCCTGGTGGGGATGGCACCTCCCCTGCAACCCACATGCCAGGACTAGTCTCTGAGCAGGCTCAGCTGAGAGCTGGGTGTGGAGCTGGAAGACCAGTTCCTTGGAAGCTCCACCTGCCAGAACCCAGCCAGGACAGGCAGGGCGGGCTCACAGGCAGTGTGGAGCAAGGGCACTTGGCCCTGGCCCAGCCTCAGCCTCTCACTAGGCACTGCTCCTGGAGGGAACCAGATAGGACCGATTCCCTCAGATCTGCCAGTCACCTCTCTTCAAATCCCTTGGGCCTGACCAGCCTGATGTACCACAGGAAAATGAGAAGACCCGATATAGTGAAAAGATGTCTTATAATTTGGACTGTTTCTTGGAACAAACTTTCAAGAGACAACCAGATACAGCGACTGAAACAAAGGGCAGCAAAGCATTACGGGTCAGATGACTGCTGGAGATGCCCAGAATCAGGGTGTCTCTGGGAAGTAGCTTGTGAAGATGGAAGGGACAGAAAGCTATTCTTATATTGTCCACCTGACCCCCACCATGCCGACCCCACGCTATCCTAAAGAGAGGTGAAGGGTCTCCTCAGTATCTTTTTGGTACATCTTGCTGGTCAGAGCCAAGGATCTTGAAGAGAGGTAGCTGCCAAGTCTGGGAGTTATAGAACCTGTCTAGAGCAGTATAGGGACCCCACCATTCTCACTTCTGAGATGCAAATTCCCAGTCTGCCAGTACCCCCCAAAACTGCCACCCAGCTGATTCTAGACTCAGGAGGGCATGGGGACCTGACACCTGTGACACATAGACTTCTCATGGCCACTCTGCCCCAGAACTGGCTAAATAAAGGATCTTCAAGTTTCACTGAAGCAGAAACTACAGCTTTCGACACCTGCACCAGCCAGGGCTTCAGTTGGGACACGGCTCGAACTCTGATCACCAAATCTCTCTTCTTAGTGTCCCAGCGGTTACACAATACCCTTTAGAAAATTAAAATGCCCGTGGGAGGGGCTAAAGTCAATCACATTATAGCATAAATCTGCTTCCTAAGGGGGAGGGACTAATTCTAGAACTGGGGGCCCTTAAGTTGGGCAGGGGCTACAACAGATGGGAAATATTATAAAGGGGCTAGAAGATACAAAGAGAAAATTTCTTCAACCTCTGTCAGAATGCAGGTGACAATAATACCACCCTCACACCCATCCCCAGGAAATTCACCTTGAACTATAAGATGCCTGTACATCTTGAAAAGTCACTGAGGCCACTGGGAAACAAACAGAAAGCAGAGCATGCTGGGAGTGGTCCCACAGCAGGGTGAGCTAGCCCAGGGTGTCAGGTGGGCTAGCCTGAGGTGTCAGAGGAGTTTCTGAAAAGGTGGGTGGGTTCTCAGTTCCTGGAGTGACTCCAGCCCACACAGGAACAAACCAGCCCAGGCCCTTTCTCTGACATCTCACAGCCTAGATAGACTGGAGGCCTGCATAACTCCACTGCTTTTAGAATTGACACAGAGGTGGCTTAAGGGGAAAAACAGGGGGCAGGGCCCAGCAGTCTAGGTCCTGGGCCAGCAGTGCGTGGGAGAACCTAAGGGCCTGACCCAGGCTGTAGGGACACTGGAAGCATAGAAACGGGTCTAGACCTTAGGAAATCAGCCATCCCAGCCACTACATGTTGAGTAATGCACCAGGTACCGGTCAGAGCACTTTCCCTGTATTAGCTAACCTATCTTTAAAACCATTTTCAGACCGTAGCGCCCTATCCATCCTGCAGATGTAGAAATTGAGACAAAGGGGACAGTTACTTGTTTAAGGGCACATATCCATCAGAGTAGAGAGAGGCCAGGCAGGTTTGCTCTGCCAGACCCCAGCCGCCATCACAGTCCCCTCCAGAGCTCACACTCCCCAGAAGAGCAGCCTTCCGTGGCACCGAGTGGGTCAGGGCAGAGGCCCACACCCACCTTGCACTCTGACCTAGCTAAGTTGGTTCTCTACAGAGAACCTGCTTCCTCTCAGGGTAACCTTTAGTCAGAAGCTCCAGGCACAGGCCACGGTGCCCGACAACTGAAACCCTGCTCTCCTGAGCGCCCACCCAGGTGCCCGGGTGTCTAGTTTTCCCATTTGCCAGCCCAGCCCATACAGCTCAGGCCGGGATCTAGCTTCATATAGAGGCTCAGTGGAGAAGAATGCCTGCCAGGAAAGGCTTGGACTTCTGAGGAAGGGCAAAAGGCATGTTTGTAGACTCTATGACATCAACACCACAGGGGCAAGACCAGAAGGGCCATTCACATGAAGACTCTGTACCCTCTCCTCAGGCACCGTCACTGGGGGTGCTGCATACAGCAAGCCATGTTAGTACTCTTAGAGACTCGCTCCAGTCAAGGAGGGAACCCTGACCGCTCCACATACTACTTCATTAATCTTTTTTTAAAGCCTTTCTAGGCAAGATACGAGGAACCCCATTTCACAGGTGAGGAAACTGAGGCTTAGAAGTAAAAAGTTATGTGCAAAATTACATAAGAACCAATAAAGCCAACATGTGGTCCAGGTGGGCCAGCAGGGTACGCTGCTGTGTTTTTCTCTAGCCTAATCTGGGTTTAGATCAGCCAAGATGAACTAGCCAGCTAATATGCTAGGAGACCCTTACTCAAGCCCTGAAGATTTGAGTTAGCTTGGACTCCCAGAGGTAGGCTGATTCAGGCTTCTATGAAAAGATAGGTGGCTAGTGTGCCCAGCCTGTCCTGTCTCGATGTTCATGGACAGCATCTCAGGACCACTTCTAGGAATCTACAGTCCAGGCCTGCCTCCTCCTGGGGGTGGGAGAACAGAAGGAACACCATGCCCATTTGGAATGGCCAGATCCCCTTCAGCATGACTTTGGAGCACGCAAGAGCAGGGAGGTAGGACAGAACCCAGAGACTACAGCAGCCTACGGACCACCGCCTACAGACCAAGCGTAGGGGCCAGAAGCAAGGGCTCCATTCCTCCCCAATGTGCCATTCTGGGAGAGATGTGATCCCAACGCTGTACCCTCAACACACCCCCTCAGCTTCCTCTGGAAGAAGCTGGAATGATGTTGGCCTCCACAATGGTCTCAGTGGCTCCACAGATGCTCTACAGCTGGGGCCCTGCAAGCCCAAACCTGACCCCCATATCCACCGGAACTCTCTCAGGAGAGGGGATCTCCAAGGCCTGGTTACTTCTGGGTCAGCAGAGACAGTGAGAGTTGCTGCAGAGGCTACCAGAGTTACTGTTACTCTGTGCCCCTCTTATCCGATCAGGTCCCCAAGCAGTG
Source organism: Grammomys surdaster (assembly GCF_004785775.1). Lineage (NCBI taxonomy): Eukaryota > Metazoa > Chordata > Mammalia > Rodentia > Muridae > Grammomys > Grammomys surdaster. The sequence continues at coordinate 7,013,047 of NW_021604657.1, forward strand.
AACTCCCAGGAGCATCCTTAGCCACCTCTGGTATGGCAGCCAAGGGCCAGCATATGCTGGATGCCACAGGTAGATACCAGCTCCCTCAGGTCTATCCTGGAGATGGGGGACTCTCACTCTACCCACCCACTCTAGGTCCAGCGTCAGTATCCTGCCAGTTCTGGGTTCCTTCTCACCTGGCCAGCCCAACGGCTATAGGTGGGCAGACCCAAGCATCATCAGGCCAGGCTGCTGGCCTTATGTGAGAACGATAGTGTGCCAGAAGAGTGCCTCTGTGGACACAGAGCGAGCTATGATAGAGCCCAAATGAAGTAAGAGTAGGGGTTTTCCTCCCTGTCATTGTACCGGAAGGGTTCACTTATCACCATCCTTGGAGATGGGGTGTTGGGGACAGTGCCCAGGAGATAGAGGTACCTGGCCCTCTTCTACTTCCTAATGTCCACCCTACCTGTGGGACCTTTCCAAGTACTCCCCATACCCAGGAAGTCTAAAGCATCAAAGAAGCCTGCTTTGCAGTCTAGGCTCCTGACTGGATTCTATGGTTTTGCAGAATCTGAGATAAACCCCTCCAGCTGGCAGGGAAGACACAGGTGGGGGCTGAGACACTACTGTCTTTCACCGTCACTGTCTCTGGCCTAGCTTCGGAGGCCTACTCCATGGATGGGCACTCTCCCTTGGTGCATTTCCTGCACCCCCCAGCAGGGGCTCTAGGCAGGTTGGCACCTAAGACAGATTCCTCCTGAGACACCCACAAGTCCCCATGACACAGCCAGGACAGGTCATGAACACCTGAAGTCTTGAGCTCCTCTTTCCTCCCAGCAACCCCCCCATCCCCAGGCCTGTCTTGTCTCACTGCCCTACCTCATACCAGTGGGCACCAATGGTTCAGGGTAGGTTGGGTGAGCCTCCAGGGAGGACTCATGGGGCCTGGCATCGTGACTCAGCTGATGAGCACAGCGATAAACACGCCCACCTGCCCACTGCCCCAACCTGCCCGGCACTGCTTTTATTCCTGCTGCTGAGCGGACCTTGGGGAGGGTGCCAGGATGCCTGGGTGTGGGTGCAGAGAACATCACCTGGCCTCCACCCCCAGCCTGACCTTGCCCAGAGGCCTCATCCAGCCTGGTTCCCACAAGGAATGCCAAGGGCACTGATCTGAAAACCTGCCCCACCCCCACCTCCAGAGTGGTCTATTCTGAGACCCCTGGAGCAGTCAGTTCTCCCTGCTGAGTCTCCAGAAGGAATAAAGAGAAACCAAAAGAGGCTTGGGAAGCCCTGCAGGGTTACCTTCACTATCCCAGGACTAGGTCTCTCTGCCAGCATAAGACTTTTAGAAAATGGAGGCCCCTGGGCAGATTTCACAGGCCCAGAGGACCAACTACTTACCTGGGCCACAAGAAGTCGGGGACAAAGCTAAGACAAAAGAAAGAATAATTTCTGTATGAGTCTAAGGTCAGGATACAAAGAGCATCAGACCTGTAGTTAAGAAGGGGAAAGACATCAAGAGAGGGAGGGAGCTGCAAATAACAAGTGACCTGGTTTTCCAGATGCTACCACTGCTGCAGAACTCAAGGGGCAGCCTGGTGGGGGCGAGATCGCCAGGGCTATGAAGGCTGAAGCCAGCAGGACCTCAGGCCCTGAGCATGTCTGTGTGCCTGAGTGCACACACGGTTGCAGGCCCCAGGTGAGTCACTGGGCAGAACTTTTCCCAGGGCTGGAGGCCAGAGGAACATATCCTCTCTATATAATTAGGCAGCCCACAAAGCCATAAACAGTAGGAGATGGGAGACCCTTGAGAGGCTCCCCAGGGAGCCACCTCTGGAGGCCTCCAAGTTCCAGAGTCAGCAGGAAAGATCCCTGGGCAAATCTCTAAAAGGTGAGCTAGACCGCCCCCACCACCACCACACCCACATGTCAATGGTCCAGAGATTTCCTACTGAGTTCTCCCTAAGTCCTGCTAAACTTGCCTCCACTTGCAGGCTTCACCAGACCTCCTGACTCTCCAAACACACAGCATATGCCAGGTGGCAGGATGTCCTTCCTCTAGTACCCACCCCTTGTCAGGGAAGCTCTTGCAGAGCAGGCAACAGTATCCTACACAGACAAAGCTAGCCATCCCAGAGCCTGCTGTGCAGGGACCTCCAGTGTCCTTCTGGAGTTGAAATGGCACCAAGTTCAGGGTCTCACTCCAAGGACCTAGTCTTATAGTCTGTACCTAAAGCCACCTGCTTATGGTAAAAGACAAGCAAATGCCCATGCACTTTAGGACATTCCTGTCATACTCGACAGAAGGTTCTAGAAGGTTCATTCCCACCTAAAACCCAGTCTTTCCTTGAATAACCAGTAGGGATATGACACCATGCTGACTCTGCTCCAGGGCACAACATCCTGGAGATGAAAATACTTTCTACGGACTTCCTGTTCTAATATCTTCCCTCTGCACACAGTAAGGCAGGCTCTCAGGGGGGAATTTTAAAACCCAACACTTCAAAACCAGATTGGAAAAAAAAGAAAGAAAGAAAGAGAGGGGGAAAGAAAGAAAGAAAGAAAGAAAGGAAGGCAATTAGGAAACAGTATGTTCTGTGTGCTTTGGGACTAGAAATAATTTAATGTCCAAAATGTCCCCCTAGCAGACCCTTGCATTGGAAAGAGCCAGGGGAGACCACAACATAGAAGCCAGGAGTCTTGGATCCCAAGCTACCCACTTGTGGCCATGAAACCCACCTCCCAGGGCTTACAAAGGCTCTACTACATCTATAAGTTTGTTCCCCAAGCTCAAGATAAAAGACAGTATAAGCTGGGTACTGCGTGGGGGTTGGGGTTGGGGGGAACAGGCACCACCCAAGACAGATTCCTCAGCATGCAGTTAATAGCTTGCGAACTTTATCTAGCCCCAGATGCCCACTGTCAGGTCCATACTGCTGTCAACTGAGCTCAAACTTTCTATGAAGAGCTCTTATCTATACCCAAGTAACCATCAGGTACACACAGACACAGCCTAGGGTGTTGCCCAATACTCAGGGTTTACCCAAAGGCACAGTGTAGGCCGCAGCCCAGCTAAAACAACCACTCCATGCAAAATGCTCACAGCCAGGAGTGTCCAAGTAAGATTTACAAACTCCAGCGAAGGCCTCACTGGATTCAGCCAGCCCCTCTGTGGGCAGGTCTTCTTGGTGGTAGTAGACATCTGACAACTCTACAGTGTATTCACACCATATACATAAACAGATGTGAGCATGAGAGCACGCAGGTGAGTGCGTGTGCATGCATGAGTGCACATACACACACTCAAAAGATGAGGCAATGATATATACTATAGAGGCTTAGGAGGAAAAGCTAAGCAGGACTGTAAGAAAAGTACCAAGCCCCCACTCCCTCAACACACACAGAACAGGCACTCCATAAAAGTCAACCCTAACTCTCATCAACAGCGAACTCTCCCCCGGCACTTTCATTACAAAGCACTTTTGTGCCATCTCTTATGAAATTAATATGCAAATGACAGAATGTGGGCAGAAAGAACAGGTATGGTGATATCTGCTCTACAGATGGGGACACGTGGAGTTAGAAGTGAGTCACAGTAAATCAGTGGCAGAGCCGAGCTTCAGAATGAGGCTCTGTCTGATCCAATGCGGTTTCTAACCTGCTGTTCCTAAGTATGGGCGCTAGGTTAAATAGAACACAACTAAAGCGTACACTGAAGAGATGGTGAAAGGACCAAACCCAAGAGGAGCAGAGTAAGGATTAGGATCAAGAGTTTAGTCACACATGGTGGCTCGAGTCTGTCATTTCAGCATTTTGGAAGTTGAGACAGGAGAATTGCTAAGAGTTCAAGGACAGGCTAGGCTACTGAGTGAGGATCAGTCTCAAAACAAAAACAACAGCCTTCCATTATTGATACAGAGAGCTGAGCTAGCCTTGTTAGTCCAGGGCAGCTGGAGCCGATAAGTCACCAACGAGGAGAAACTGCCGACCGAGAACTCAAGCTCATGGGAACTCAAGCTCCCCTGTGCTTCTTGGACTTGTGTGCATCTCACACTGAGGGAGTTCTCCACCTGGCCAATGCCTCTGCATCACTCTAGGACCAGGACAGTGGGGTTGGCAGCACCCTTTCCTCCATTCTACCCTGCCCCTTACACACACACACACACACTCTGAAGCGGTCTCAACAGAGATTCCCGAGGGACATCAGATTCACACAGCCTGAGAGAGCTACTCAAAGGTGAGACCTTTGTGTTTGTAAGAATTATAACCAATCTGATTTGTTTTTATCTGATAACGAAAATAAATTAGAACTAAACAGAAAAGCTGCCACGCTTGGGCACACCAGTCACTCTGGCTACCAGAGACTGAGAAGGAAAAGAGAAGCTCAGAATTGAAAACACCAGGCACTGGGACACAGTGCTCTTCAGAGCCACCAAGAACTGGGAGACTACTTGACCTAGTGCCACTGGAGGAGGAGGGCCCAGCATCAGGAGGGAATAAATACACCTAGCATCTTATTGTTGAGGAGAACAGAAAGGAGATGAGGGTTTCAGGATCCTGCTCAAAGTAAGACTATTTTGTAAAAGTGGGGCACTTCTGGTGGTGCACACCTTTAGGCCCAGCCCTGAAAGTTAGAGGGAGGTGGATCTCTTTGAGTTTGAACCCAGCCTGGTCTACATATTGAGTTCCAGGGCAGCCAGGGCTGCCACACAGAAGCCCTGTCTCAAAAAAAAAAAAAAAAACCTTTATAAGGGGGTGATTTTTAACTCACAGAAAAAAAGTGTGGCTACAACGATTCATTCTCAAAGGACTTCAGGAATCAAAAATTTTGGTGCAGCGAGGGGGGAGGGGGGATATAGAAAGTACTGAAAAAAAAAAAAAAAAACCTCAAGCTTTCCCATCATTCTTTCCAGTCCCTTCTCTCTACCAATGTGTATTAATGAGGTTTTATTGGGGCCCATCAAGAGCCACAGGTAGGTTACAACCAGCTCCACCCTCCCCAGAGAGCTGAAGCCAGCAGTGACATCATGCGAGCCCAGGCCTCCACTCCCTCCCATTCTGCCAGACCTCAGGGGAACTGTCTCTACTAGTCCAAATGATTACGTTAAGGGAGAGAGAAAAAAAAGGGAACAAATAGCAAGCCACTATTGCAGAGCAAATAACCATTTCTCCTATTCTATATAGGAAAAACAAAAGACCAGGGGACACACACACTGAGGGACACTTTAGACAAACCTGTTTCAGTCTCTGGGGAGTAGTTGCTAGCAGCCTCCCCTTGCCCATTCAAAGGCAGGCACCCAACGACACTCCCTATCTCTCTGGTCCCCAGAGCTGTTCTGACCTGCTTCCCACAGGAGCTTAGGGAGCCCTGAGAAGGGGGCCAGCTCTCTGGTAACTTGTGGGAATGTGCTCCCATTTTAAGTAAATCCCAGCTGCCTTCATTTTTCAGGAAAAGGGGAAGCTCTGAATATGTTCTCACTCTTATGCACCCACTTTTAACCAAATGTGGGTTTTTTGTTTGTTTGTTTTTGCTGGAAGAGAGAAAACAAACCAAATTTAATAAAGAATACAGCAAAAAAAATGAACACTCTTGCCTCCTAAGTGGGAGTCTGGTCCCAAAGCCCAGGCAGTGACCTGGCTCATCTCAACTTCCTCTAGGAAGTCTTTCCAGGACTGTAGGTCCCTACCACTGAGACAACTCTACTTCCTAGACCTTGGGTCTCCCTAGAGGGTCCAACCTCCCAGGCCAGCACACAGGAAGTTCCCGGAAACACAGTCCATAAAGAATCACCACCTCCAGTTAGCTACTCAGTATTATTAATGAGTGCTTGAGGAGCCTAGGTCACAGGAATATCTGCCTCTCTAAAGATACCAGGAAAGAGCTCACCATCTCTCCAGATCCTGCCTGGAAAGAAATTCAGTCCTGCATCTGTTCTGCCCCAGTGAGGCCTCGTGTTGGGCCTGGAGAATAGAGCGGAGGTAATGCCAGGCAGGCCAGGGAGCCGTGCCAAGTGGCTCCACTTTCTTCTCCACAGTGGTAACTGTGATTCCAAGCATAATCTGAGTCCCACAGAAACCACAACCCTCAAGAACTATTTCTTAAACCTTAAAGCCAGGAGTGCACCAGAGTCTCACTTCGGAATTCATATCCCCGTCCCCACACAACCCCAACTCATGGGTAATGCCAGTATGGAGGTCCTCTCTTGAGCTCCAGAGTGATGGAGAGCACAAGCCACCTGGGAAGGAGCGACGGCAATGCCCATTAGCAGTGACTGGGGACATGTCCAGGTGCCACTTTATTTGTACACGACCTCGGTATCTACCGGCGCTCAACTCTCCTTCCCTGTGCACGTGTCTGCCTTGGCCAGGACTATCGAAGTTAAGCAGACCAGATGTGGCGGTGGGAGACTGCCACTTCCGGAAGGGATAAAGCCTGAGGCTCCGCACCTCGCCTCTGCCTCCCAGGGGTTGGGCAAAGCCGCCAGTGGAAAGGACCCCCGGGACTTCACAGCGGGTGCGGGGGCTAGGGGCGTGGACACCCGGAGGGCAGCGCTGACACCTGGCGGCGACCCAGGACCCGGCCCACGTCAAGGACCGGCGCTGCGGGGCGGTTCCCAGGGAAGGGTTACAGGGGCCGAGAACAAAGCGCCCCCGTTGGGGAAGGCGGGCTAGCGGACGGCGGCTGGGGCGGGAGAGCACTTTCTGGGGTACCCTCGACAAGCTCTTTGTCGGTCAAGTCGCTGATTAGAGAGACCGACCCCAGCCAAAGGTGGATGGCTGCATCCTACCCAGAAGCCTCCCCCCACCAGTCGCCACCTCCACGTTCGTCCCTCTTTCCCCGCGGCCCTACTGGGCGGGCCAAGGGACCCGCCTTCCCTACGCGCGGCTTCAGCACAAAGCCGAGTCGGGGGAGGGGAAGAGCCGTACCGGGGTCCACTCGCGGGGAGGGTCCCCCGCGCGGGCCATGCGGAGGAGGCCCTCCGGGGGGCAGCACAACTTCAGTGACCCCAAAGTTGGGTTCTTAGGGTATTTAGCGTTGTGAAGCCAACTTCCCGGAACCTTCGGCTGCCAGCTCGGCCCGGCTCACCTGGGACAGCCAGAGAAAAACCCATGGTCCCCGAGCCACCCTCTCGTGTCCCACGAGCAACCTTAATCCTGGCTCTCCGGCTACCCCGCACGTCAGCCCCCTCCCGTTCCCGCGCCGGCTCCGCTGCGCCCAAACTTGCCCCGGTGGAAAGGAACGGGCGTCCGGGCTCCGCGGCGCTGGGGGTGCAGCCTACAGTCTGGTTTGAATTAGGGTCTATGGAAAAGGCGTTGTGGCCATGGCCACTGCATCCCTCCGGGACACTGGCGGAGGCCAGGCCGTTGAGATGGCCAGCAAGACAGCAACGGGAGAGAGCAACTCCAGGCGCCGCCTAAGGCCGGCGGACTCAGACCCATGTGGAGTCGTTTTACTTAATTGAGAGCGGGGAACCAATGGAGGTTCCACTCTGCGGGACGCCTGGACCACGAGTTGTGGGACCCTCGTGGCACCCACGGACCGTGGAGGAATTGGGACAGGAGTCCTCATTTAAGGGATCACCATCCCTGGATCCGCCAGGCAGCGCGGGAAGAAGTCCCCGCTCCCCTCCCCCTCCACGTGCTGCCGCCTGCATGGCATCGGCTAGTGGCGAGTCCCGGCTTCCCGCCGCCTTCCAGCCCTGCCCCGGGCCACACTCACCGGGAGGGCAGGCTGCAGGCGCAGCGCCAGCGCGCAGAGCCAGAGCCAGAGCGCCGCACGTCTCATGCTGCCCGGACCGGCGGCGGGAGCTCGGCGGGCTACGTGGGTCGAAGTTGCCGGTTGCACGGAGCTCCGGGCCGGCTCTGCTGATTGCTCTGCGCTTTGCTGTCCCGGACTCCTGCCCTGCGCGCTGCTGTCCCGAGCGAGGGCTGCAGGTTCCGCCGGCTGGAGTCTGCTCCCGACTGCCAGATTCCTTCCTCTGCGCCAGGCTCTGTCTCCTCTGGCCCGCACCTCTCCCGCCGAGCTCCGCCTTATAATAAACCCACAGGCTCTTTGCCGTTGCAAAACTAGCCGCCCACCCCCAGCTCCGCGGGCCTGGGAGTCCCAATCCCCACCCCTCGGGTCCCGCCCTCTGGGGTGCCCCGCCCCTTGGAGCGCCCCACCCCCGGGATCCAGCCACACCCCCTTCCACGCCTCCTAGGATCGAAGCCCACCCCACTCTTCAGCTCCTGCAGGTCTGAGCCCCACCTTCCACCCTTGAGCACTGGTGCGGGCTCTCTGTGATTCCCTCGTCGCACCCTCCTTGGTGCGTGGCTGATGGAGACCCAGGTGTACTCGCTACTAGGTCCTGGTCCTGAGTCAGGAGGCACTGCCCTGGAGAAGAGCGATTGTTCGTTCTCTACATGCGAGGCTGCAGCGCCCTCTGGGCGAGGACACCCGGGGTCCTCCAGGTGAACGAGATTTGGGGGGCCACCTCGGAGCCCCACAGCGATGAGGCTATATATAAACCGAGGAACAGATGTATGGTTCCCACCTCCCCACGGGCTGAGGATAGGGGACCCCTGGAGTCTTGGAACACTAATCCTTACCTACAAATTGCTGGGAACTTCAGACCTTTAAAGACATGAGCACTGTCTAGAAGAGATGGCTTTGTTATTGTTGTTTTTTTTTTTCTTTTTAATTTTTGCTGTCTTTATAAGAGACAAAGCCTTCTCTCTTCCTTGTCCAAGACGAAAGGAAAAAAATAATGGCCTCTTTGTTTCCAGGTGACCTCAGGCATAACCATCTGAGGAGCTCCATTTGAGTTCCTGTTCCCTAATGATTCTCTATAGGGCCTGGACCTCACGGTTTCCAACGCCCTTCAAACATGTCAGTCCAAAAGGGAGCGCAGAGAGCTGCAGGCGTGGCAAACATGAGCGAGAGCCAAGGGAAGAACCAGCCCCGTCTTGCCCTCAATCTGTAGATGGTGCCAAAGGACCTTTGCACCTGCAAGGCAGAGGCCAAACACAGCGTCCGTCCTGGATCGTGAGTCCCGCATCAATCAGCCTGGACTGAGAAGCTAGATCTGAGTCTCAGCCTCTCAGGAAGTCGCCAGTGTAGACTCTGTACTATGGAGCCTGCCTTCTGGGAATTCAACAGCCTCCTTTACACACACACCCCCACTCTGACACCACGCCTCCATAAGCAGCCCAACAACCAGCACCCCGTTGTGTTTGAACAATTTTGTCATCAAGAAACTCTCCCTTTTGGCGTTTCAGCTACCCTAGGTCTATCTATGGGCTCCATACAGATCCTGCCCAGTTCTTGCCTGGATCCTGGAGGGTCTTGGGAAGGAGCACCCAATAGCAAGGCTCAGGGAGGCTTAGGACCTAAAAAACAGGTGCCTCCTACAGAGTGGCTTCAGGGTCTGAAGTCAGCTCTTCAGTCCTTTCAGCCTGATATATGGAAGAAAAATAGGACACTTTGGTATTTTGCCTTCCTGTTCTCTCAAAATAGGAGAAGAAGAAAAAAAAAACGGGAACAGGAAGGGACTGATGGGGGTGTTTCATGTTTTAAACATGACCAGTTTGATGTTTCCTTCCAACTGCATATGTTTAGCCCAGATCAATGAGGCTGTTAAGGGGCACACAAGAGGACTCCTATAAGGAGACCCCAAGAAAGGCACATAAACAAAGAAAGGAGGTGAGAGTCCTGTTGATCTTAGAGCTCAGGCACCCTACATGGCTTGAGATTCCTCCCTGCCTTCAATATCCAGGAGGTTGGAGAGATGGCCCAGTGGTTACGAGCACTGGTTAGTCTTACAGAGGATCAGGATTCAATTGCCAGCACCCATGTGGCAGCTTACAACTAACTGTAACTCCAGTTCCAGGGGGTACAACATCCTCAAACAGACAGACAGACATGTAGGCGAAGCACCAATTGACAAAACATTAAGAATAGATTCCTAATTTAAAAAAGAGAGAGAGGAAGAGCCTTCGTTCCAGCACCCCTTACATCTAAGGGCTGATGCCTCCTGGTTCCTTCTCCAGCCAATACACACTCTTGTGATAGATTACCCCTGCCTGGAGACTGGGAGCCCTGGTCACTAGGAAATTAATACCTGTCTCAAAAGGAAGCCTCTAGCCTTCCTGGTAAGGAGCCTTAGGCAAGAACATCTTGGTCTGTGTTCTAACCACAGGTTATTAAATATTTTCCTTTTCAGCTTTGTTGAATTCCTAAGTCTGCTTTAAAACAACAACAACAAAACAACAACAACAACCCGCACTAAATTCCCCTAAGGACAAACCCAATCCCCTATGGGTGATTTTCTTATTCTTCCTACAAACACATAGGACTTCCCTCTGGGAAGAACTGCCCACCCTTGGTTGAGATGGCAGCTGGTGGAGAGTAAGTAGGAAGTTTAGCATCTGACCGCAGGGCTGCATCCAGCAGACATATGAACTGGAACAGACTGGCTCTGCAGAGGCTGACAGTATCCGTCAAGCTGAAAAAGCATCAGCCCTCTCACCCGGGAAGACTTCTCCAGGTCGTTGGTCTTCCCAAGTCTCTCTCCTGTGCCCAAAAGGCATGCCTAATGCCTGCCACTGAAGGAAAACCAAAGTAGCTATGAGTGGTCCAGGGTATTGTTTCTGAAATAAAGACAGTTAACTCCTAACATGGAAAGCTTTTTCAAAACCTACTTTGAGCATTCAGTGGGGGTGTATGCCTTTAATCCCAGCCCTTGGGAGGCAGAGACTGGCAGAGCTCTAAATTCAAGGCCAACCTGGTCTACAGAGCTAGTTCCTGGACAGCCAGAGCTACACAGACAAAAAAACCTGTCTTCAAAAACCAGAAACAGATGGCTCAGTGGTTAAGAGCAGTGACCGTCCTTCCAGAGGACTCAGGTTTAATTCCCAGCACCCACATGGCAGCTTACAACTGAATGTAACTCCAATATCCGATGTATCTCCAATAACCCTTACACGTACAAGCAGGCAAAATATCATAAGATAAAATTAAACAAATTAAAAGAAAAAGAAAAACCAAAAAACTTATTTTGAGGTGAAATATATATATCTCAGGTGAACAATGTCTTAACATATATAACATATATACTACACAGAGAGATATATGTGCATGTATTTATTAATGTTCAAGGTGTTCTTTTAAAATAGCCAGGTAAAGTGGCACATGCCTTTAGTCCCAGCACTTGGGAGGCAGAGGCAGGTGGATCTCTAAATCCCAGGCTAGCCCGGTCTACATAGTGAATTCCCAGATAGTCAGAGCTACATAGTGAGACCCTGTGTTGAAACACCAAAAACCAAAACAAACAAATAAACAAACAAAAGGTATATATGAAAGAAGACCTGGTGGAGAAAGAGGTAATAGGAACCATGGGAGAGAACTGTTGTGTTACCTCTGTATCTTTAAAGCATTTAAAACGAAAATATCTATTTATATTACTGGTTTCATCTTGCTTGGGTTTTGCTAGGGTTTTTCTTTGTAGGCCAGGTTGTCTTAAACTCATAGCAATACTCCTGACTGGCCTATCAAGTGCTGGGATCACAATGTGCTTTTTTTTTCCCCTTTTTTGTGACCCATGTGTCCCAGGCTAGCTTATACTTACTGTTTAGCTAATGACCTTGAGCTTCCCATCATGGTCTGCTTCCCAGGAGCTGGGTGCACAGATGCCCCACTACAGGTGGTGCAATGCAGTGTGGGAGACCACAACCAGGCCAGCTGAGCCTTCGGGTTGCTTCTAACCTCAACCAATAAACTTCCCTCAAGCCTAAAGAACGGGACTGTTACTATTTGTCAGGACTTGCATTTCAGCCACTAGCCTTTACCCACCAGGCTATCACGCTCAGCCCTTTTTATTTTTTAATTTCTTTTTTTTTTTTTTTTTTTTGTTTTTTTGGTTTTTCGAGACAGGGTTTCTCTGTGTAGTCCTGGCTGTCCTGGAACTCACTCTGTAGACCAGGCTGGCCTCGAACTCAGAAATCTGCCTGCCTCTGCCTCCCAAATGCTGGGATTAAAGGCATGCGCCACCACTGCCCTTTATTTTTCATTTATGAAAAGGAAGATTATAAATTATGGTAGTTATTTTCACCTGTCAACTCCACTGAGTTAAAGGTACCCAGAGAGCTGATCAAATATTATTTCCAGGTGTGTCTGTGAGGGTGCGTCCTGAAGAGCTAAGTATTTGAATCAGAAGACAGAGTAAAGACTATCCACTCCCACCACTTCGGATGGACACCACTCAGGAGATTGAATATCCAGAGGTACTGAGAAGAGACAAGCTCTCTGTCTCTCTGTCTCTGTCTCTGTCTCTCTCTGTCTCTCTCTGTCTCTGTCTCTCTCTTTCTTCCCTCTCTCCCTCTCTCCTTCTCTCCCTCTCTCCCTCTCTCCCCCTCCCTCCCTCCCTCTCCCTCTCTCTCTCAGAGCTAGACATGCATTCTGCCCATCCTTGGTCATTGGGATGTCTGGCTCTTGAGCTCCAAGTGAATTGTAACAACATCTTAATCTTGCAGCTGTAGCACACAAGCAAGAGAGGCTTCTACCTAGATCATCTCAAGAGCCAGTTCCCATAGTAAATGTCCTTGTTTATACTTATATCCTGTTAGTTCTGCTTCTCTGGAGGCCCCTGAGTAATACCCAGACACAACTGGGTTCTCCCAATTTGTGTTCTAAGAGTTAACTCATGTTGACACTTGTAGCCCTGATTCATGTACTTTAATTGCTGTATTATAATCTGCCTCATTGTTGCAATATAAAAATGCCACAGTGTATCCACGGACATTTTGTTGTTTCTGGCTGTTGCTGTGCTGTTGGTTTTAAGATGTTATGTTCTACTACTGTCAGCTCTTTGTCTTTGTTATTTTTTTTTATTGTTGTTGTTTGTTTCTTTCTTTTTCCCTGATACTGAGGACAGAATATGCCAGGCAAGTATTTGATCACTATGCCCTGAAGTGAATCCTTATGTCTGTTCCCTCAAGTGTGTATTGTGAGGGTGACTCTAGAAATTTAATCCCTGGATTATGATACAAATATCTTCACGTTTCTTATAAATCATACTAAGCAATTTCTCTAAACTAATCCAGTCCACAAAAAGCCCATAACCATGTATACTCCCAGTGGCAGTTAGGAAAATTGGCATTCTTTGTTTTGAATACTTATTTATCGTGCATGCATATGCAGAACGGGAGACCTGTGCTATAGTGCACGTGTGGGGATTAGAAGACAATGCTCAAGAGGTATTTCTCTCCTTCAACCATGTGAGGCCTGGAGATCAAACTCAAGTTATCAGGCTTGGTAGCAATCCACTCTCCCACTGAATAATCTAGTCAGTAAATCTAGCCTGACCATTCTTTGACATTCTTTTCTAGGCCTTCATATGGATGGACCCTTTATGTTCTTGTGGTTGGACTCAGGTCAAGTCACAGGAACAGTGGTTTGAGTTTCCTCATCCTTCCCATCATAAAGCATCTTGTTGAAGCTTTTTGTTGCCACCTGGTTGGGAAGACATCTCTGGTCACCTCTCAGCCTGTTCTCCATCCCTTTCTCAGATGTGAAATGGACCAGTGAAATGGGCCAGTGGAATGCTTTGGGTACAGTGCTCTCTTGTAGAAGCTTGATAAACCACACTTGGATCCCTGGAACCCACCTAAGAGTGGAAGGGGAGAATCGACTTACAGAGCTGTCCTCTGACCACATATCCTCTCCTCACACAACAACAATAGATACTTTATTTTTAATCCCCTAAATTTCAGATGTGTTCATAGCTACAGCGAGTAAAGATGACCTCTTCCAGCATCTTTTACAGCTGTGTTCAGCCATGTTATTTGGAGTTTGTCCTTGCCAGTGGTAAATGATCAGAGATGGGGAAAACAAAATAAGCCTCAGGGAAGGGTCAAGGAGGCACATACCCCTCTCATCTTCCCTCTTATGCAGATAGAATGGCTGTACATGGGTTAGCCATCTTTGACCATGAAGTGACCTCAGAACAGAGGAACAAGGGAGAAGCAGCCTGGGTCCCAGCCCCCATGGAGCATAGTGCTAACCCTGGACTGTCCACCCATGCTTGCACATGATGGTGGGCATACTTTTTGTTGTTTAAAATGTTTATTCAGAATTTTCTACCACTTGCCAGCAAAGTCTAACCCTAATACACAGATTAAATTGTCCTTCAACGCATGACTAAGAAGATAATCCTAAGAGTGTGGGGAGGACATATGAGCGAAGACAAGAGATGCCCAGGGAGTGAACGGGGAGAAGCAGCTTTGAAGGTGCCGCTGAAAGCTTCTTGGAAGCCAACTAGCCACTTTGCCAGGATGGACTACGTGCTAAGCTTTGCATAGGCCTCCAGTCCATCTAACAACTCCTGTCCCCAAAGAGGAGTAGCGGTGACATCAGAGGGCTTTGCTTAGGATAGCGGTTCTTAACCTGTGGAAAACCGTGGTCCCTTTGGGATTCATATCAAATATTTATAATTCGTAACAGTAGCAAAACTATAGTTATAAAGTAGCAACAAAAATATGGTTGGGGGGTCCCCACAACACAAGGAACTGTAGGAAAGGGTCAGAGCATTAGGAAGGTTGAAAAAAAAAAAAACAACTGACTTAGAAGAAACTTGTCAGAAAGCTGTGCAGTCTTCTAGCCTCTAGGACTCTGTGGCATTGCCCCACTGCTAAAGCAAGAAATAATAAATAAATTAAATGGCCTGACTCCTAGGGTGGGGCACAGCCGGACAAACTTCTGTATCAGTTACTTCTTTTCATGTTCTTGGGACCCATTAACCAACAAGAAGCAACTTAATAGAGGACGGGTTTATTTTGGCTTACAGTTGGAGATGATGTAATCCATCATGGAGGGAAGACATGGAGGGAGGAGCATGAGGTGGCTAGCACGCTGACTCAGCAGTCAGGAGGCAGAGGGCATGACTTAAATTTACCCAAAGAATCGACAATGAGTCAAAGTATTCTGTGAACTTTAAAAGCCTCAAGCCCAGGACTGAGAAATAATGTAAATAGAATTTGGAGTAATTTGGCTTAGAAGGTAATTGGAATATATATTTAGATTTTTCTAGTTTTCAGGAATTTGTAATAAAGGCAATTTTGTTATCTTAAAAAAAAAAAAAAACACCCTTAAGGCCCTGGGTCAGCAAGTTGGCTCAGTGGGTAAAGGCCCCTGAACCTACCACTCCTGCTCCATGCTTAACAATCGGAGTTAAGTCCCCAGGTCCCATATGTGAGAAAGAACTGCTTCACCGGTCTCTGACCTGTACATGCACAAATAAAAGTAATTAGTAAGTCCTGCTTTCAGGGGCCACTGCTTCCAGCAAGGTTCCACCTCCTAAAGGATCCACAGACTTCTAAAACAGCGCCACCAACTGGGGACCAAGCGTTCCGATGCATGAGCCTATGGGGAACATTTCACACTCAGACTACAAAAATCTGAAGCCCAACTGCTGTAGGATTGTTCTTGGGCTCATGGTGAGTCACAAGGGCTTAAAGACTTTAGAAACGCATGGATCTCTGCTGAGGAGCTGGGTCTACTCGGAGAGATACTAAAAGCTATGTATGGTTGGTCTGTTTTTTGCTTTGTTCCCTGGCAGCTCAGAAGCAGCAAGTGATTCAGTATGCAGCACATGAATCACTTATTTAACCCATCCAAACTACTCTATGGCTTCCCTGTATCTCCTTTTAGTCGCTCACTATTTCCCAGAATCCTCTTTCTTCCTGCCAGTGTCCCACCTCCTATTTTCTGTCTCACCTCATTGGCCATCGGCTTTTTGATTGACATTTGGCGATGCTTTTAAGCGATTCTACAAATTGATCTTAGATCCTGTGTGTCTTCATCCTCAATCATGCATCGTCCCCAGCCTTGTGTCTATTTCCAACACGGCCACCCTTACCTCCTATGCTGTTGCTAATATTTGGTGGGACACCAACAAGGTGGAGCAGGAGAAGGAAATGAATACACTTCTTATGTCATTAGACTCACACATCCATGGCAAGACTATCCACTTCCCCAGCGCAGCCCCCTGAGATCACCACACTCCACCAGACGCTGCTCCTGAGTGTGCAGGGTCCCAGGAGCCTTTTTCTATGGGGAAGAAGGTTTGTAGTTCATTCACTTGCTAAGCCTGTCCACAGCTTCTGCATCACCCAACGCAGGAAGCATGGTTTATAGCCTCTTCCACAAAACTGGCTCCACTGGCCTGTGTGCTAGGAATTCAGATGTGTTTGCATCCTACATGAATGCCGTCAGTAGAGCTGGCTCCTTAGCCTTGCTGCATATGTAGAGAGCCTATGGAAGTCAGGCCTGGGGCTGGGACCTGGGGATCCACGGTGAAAACATACGGTTCTCATTTTCTAAGAGTTCACATGGTCTTTGGGGACAAAGAAATAAAAACGATCTTTATAAAACAAAGAAGTGTGTATAATACTGGCCTGTTTACCAGAAGCTGGAGGGGACAACAGCTTCCAAATGCAGGGACAGCGTTCCAAAATGGCCCCACAAATGAGAGTGGCACCAAGGGAGCATTTTAAAGCCATTTGAACCTTACCTTGGATGGAGAAAGAGAGTTTGGGCTGTACACGAGCTTCCTGTGGATGCTGTGACAAATTGCTACAAATTTTGTGACTTAAAATAACACGTATATATTCTCTTCCAGTGCTGGAAGCCAACTAACTGTATGGCGTTGCTGCCAAGAGTCAGCAGGCCTGCACTGCCCCCTGAGGCTGGGGTAAGAACTGGTCCCTTCTAAGTCACCCAGAGAAAGGCATGCCTTCCCTCTCTATCCTTTACAGCCAGAATCTTCAGTTCTCTTCAGTTTCCCATTTCAACTCTCCCTGCTTCTCCTCTGTGTGGAAAAGCCTTCAGTGAGCTTTCTTTTATAATAAACAAAGGAATGGAGAAATGGCTAGTGGTTAGTGACTGCTCTAACTGAGGATCTAAGTTCCATTCCCAGCACCCATGTATATATTGGGAGAGGGCATATAAGTACCTGAAACTCCAGTTCTGAGTATCGTACACCATTATGACCAGCAAGCACATGCACATATCCTCACACAGACACATAATTAAAAATAAAATAGATCCCTTTAATAAACAATAAAGATGATCACTGTGAACATGTTGACTCATGCCTATAATCCTAGCACTTGGAGGGGCTGAAGTGGAGTGTGAGTGTAAGATCACCAGCCTGGGCTACAGAGTAAGAGTCTACTTCTGGGGAAAAAAGATAAAGAAGAAAAAGGAGGAGGAGGAGGAAGAGGAGGAGGAGAAGGAGGAAGAAGAGGGGAGGAGAAAGAGGAGGAGGAATAAGAGGAAGAGGAGCAAGAGGAGGAGGAGGAGAAAAAAGAAAGAAGAAAGGAGAAACAAGGGTGGAGAGAGACAGAGAGAGAGAGAGAGAGAGAGAGAGAGAGAGAATATACATGCTCAAACTGAGGTGAGACTCAGTGGTAGGGCACTTGTCTTGCTTGTACAAAGCCCTGGGTTCAATCTCACAAAAATAAATAAATAAATAAATAAATAAATAAATAAATAAATAAATTCTATATGATCATCTTTCAGCTTCACTCAAATAATTGAGAACAATTGTCCCCTATCTCCAAATGCACACCTTAATTACAACTTAATGCACAACTATAGACACTCAGATGCCACCCCTACCCTACCCCGCCCCCTGCTCCACTGTTTTGCCCTGTAAGGTAACATACACAAGTTCCAGGGGGTTGTCTATAGTTTGATGTTTGTTTTATTTTTGTGCCTCAGGATGGCTTTGTCCAGGCAGGAGGAACTCCTGACCCTTCAGAGCAACAGAGACAGGATTAGAAAACCTCTGACCATTTCATGAAGGACTAGGTGTAGAGAAGGAGGCTGAAGCCTGGAACCTGGGGAAGACCAGAGGAATGCAGCTACCCTGAGTGTAGCAGGGTGGGGACCAGAGGAGGTGGAGACGTAAGATGAGATGGACGGGGTGCAGGCACGCACAGCTGGAAAGCCAGCTACATACAGTATAACTCCAGGCAGTATGGGAAAAGGTTTCCGGGTACCGAGGTTAGGTAGTGGACCCCACCCAAGGTCGGTGACTCAGTCTAGGCTGTCTCAAGAAGCCGCCTTTGTTGGAGGCTCGGACAGGAAGCTCTCGTGAAGGTGGGCGTGCCAGCACCAGCTACACCCTCCCAGGTGTGCCAAGAAGAATCATCCTGAGCCACTTCCTGGGGTGGCGTGGCTCACTCCCGGCCCCCAGCAGCGATCCCACACAATCATTAATGATCCAGTGTTTGAGTCATCCAGGCTCCCTTGGGACTCCGCCCCAGCCACCTTGGGAAGGGGACTGATATAAATGAGACAAATGAGGGACACGTGGAAAGGTGACTCTCTACAGGATTCGCACAGGTACTGCAGGCATGTGGTGTCCTGTCACACACTCTTAGGGCCACTTTGTCAGGGGGACTTTGGGCAAACATATTAACACTTTGATTTGCTAAATCACGGAATCCAAGTGCCTACCTACCTCAGGGACTTGAAATGAGTTGGGGAGGTAAACCCTGCTCCAGGAGACACATGCCTGGCCACACACATGCATGTGGCACTCCCTGCCTCAAGGGAGATTAAAGATGTCCCACCCACCCCCGTTAGGAGGGTCAGAGAGACAGGCTGTCTACCTTCCCTGTAACTTTGGGCAAGTTCCTTAACGTATTCTGACAAAACACCTGTAAAACACTAAGCACTTTGCATACCCAAAGCAAGGTATGACTAAGCGGTGGGACTCCTGGGCTCACCAGCAGGAGTATAAATCACAAGGTTTTGTTGGTCCAGCATCCAACTGCATACACAGCCTGCATGAACGGGAGTGCCTCCCTCTCAGCTCTGAGAGCCAGATGCAAATTTATATAACACACCAGCCGCTGAGTTCCTTCACCTTAGACTCACTGCAAATTCCTTTGATGAGACTGTGTGGACAAAGGTTGTAAAGTGATAGCTTTGAAGATAACGTTTGACCCGTCAAAGTAATTCCTCCTTTGGGGACAGAGAGCGGGGGGGGAGGGAGTGAATTGATTATAAGAACCCCAATTTCTGACTTTTCCAGTAGAGCCAGAAGAGCTAGCACATAGTACACAGCAATAAAATGAAGCCATGTATGATGTACGTGTCCGTCTAGCTCCCGAGCCCTTGGGGATCTGAGTCCCAGCGCCTTCAGCACAGCAGTGAAGTGTGTGGGCTCTGGTAGCAAACTGAATTTAAACTCCTGCCATGTTGGACAAGTCACAGAACCTATCTCATCTTCATTCCCTGTTCCTGTGTGATGCCAGTTCACTCCTCACAGAGTTGGGATGAGGGTTGTCTTAGTCAATCTTGTGCTACTATTACAGAACGTTACAGGCTAGGAAATTTATACTAAATAGAAATTTATTTGGATCCTGGTCTGTGTGCTGGGGTCTTCTTGTTCCACACTCTCTTGGCAGAAACAGAAGGAGAGGAGAGAAGCCACAGCCAGGGATACAGGGAGGCTAGCTTGTTCTTCAGAAGGGAATCCTTCTGAGGCAACGCCAACAACTCATTCAGAGCCTCCATGACCTGTCCACCTGTCACCAGCCCCCCTCTGTGCATGGGATTACCAGAACAAGGACTATAGGAAACATCTTTTAAGCATGGTCAGGATGAAATAGTATAGACAAAACAGTGTCTGGCTCTTAAGTGTTCTAGAATTTTCAGTGACTGCTTTTATTATAGTTTGTAACATCAGACTGTGATTTTAGAACCCACATCAGTGGAGATCTGAAAAAACCTTTCATGATTGGCAAAGCTTGCTTTTCTCTGGTCTCAGTTCTGCCGGTTAGTGACCCTTGGAGACCACACAGGCCCTGGAAGCCTCTGCTGGGACCTGCTATCTCTGCTTTTCCTGTATACTGACCACCCCATGCGCAATGTGTGTGTGTGTTTGTGTGTGCATGTGTGTGTGTGTGTGTGTGCATGTGTGTGCTAATCACCCAATGTGCAATGTTTGTAGAGTGTGTGTGTATACATCCCTCTATATGTGTATGTTTGTGTGTTTGTGTATGTGTGTGTGCACGTGTGTGCTAATCATCCATATGCAATATATGTAGGGTGTGTGTGCATGTGTGCATGCATCCTTGTATGTGTGTGTGTGTGTGTGACTATGCACAGACACACAGACTCACACACTGCACAGTTTCTGTCACGCAGCCTCTGGGATCTCTTCAGTGGTATTTATCTCCTCATTCTCCTTTTGAAGTCTGGCAGTGTCTTTGTTCAGACAAACAGGAGCTACGAAAGGTTATTCCTAGCACTGGAGAGGCAGAGGCAGGAGAATCTTTGTGAGTTTAAGGCCAGCCTGGTCAACAATAACAACAGCAGCAGCAAAAAGACAAACAGGAATTCCCTCAGCTGCCTGGGTGGGGCTGTGATATACTGGATAGGAAGAGAATCTTTGCACCTTCCAGAGACAAACTCACTGAACTGACATTCTGTCAAGACACAGCCCAGTGAGAGTACCCAGGTCCATTGTCCCAGAGAATAGACTGAAAGAAGGGTGTGTGCCAGGCAGAGTAGGAGTATGAGCCAGTGGGCAAGCTGTCAAGGGGCCTGCCTGTTCTGTGGAACGCCAAGCCTCTGAGGGGTAAGGGGGAATGAGCTGGGGTCACAGAAAGGCTGAACCGACAAGATAAGGGTACCGAAGGGTTGGTTTTTGTTTTGTTTTGTTCAGACTTATTTATTTATTTTATGTATGAGTATACTGTAGCTGTCTTCAGACACACCAGAAGAAGGTATCGGATCCCTTTACAAATGGTTGTGAGCAGTGCTCTCCAGCCCAGGGTACCTCAGTTTTAAGGGTACCTGTTTTTCCTAACTTTTAAAAAAGATTTATTTATATGAGTACACTGTAGCTGTCTTCAGACACACCAGAAGATGGCATCAGATCTCATTAGAGATGGTTGTGAGCTACCATGTGGTTGCTGGGATTTGAACTCAGAACCTCTGAAGAACAGTCAGTGCTCTTAACTGCTGAGCCATCTCTCCAGCTCAGTTTTTCCTATCTTACTCTGTCTGGGATGAGAAGGTGGAAAGAGGAAAGAACCTAGCCCTGCCCACAGCCCCCCATCTACTGGCTGTTACAAGCAGTTACTCAAACTTTCCTTAGAAAACACTGCTATTGTCCTAGCCCTCTAGTCACCGCAATAGAAGGGTCACCAGTTTAAGGCCAGCCTGGGATACATATTGAGACTTCTGTTTCAAAGAAAAAAGGAACAAAAACCAGGCTTTGTTATTATTTTCATGAAATTAATATTTGCTGGTTATAACAAATTGAAGCTATACCAAAGCCCTGCTAACAGCTTAGTTTTAAATTTTTCCAGGGAGGTTCTTGATTTAACAGAGTGACACTAGAGAAATGCTCAGTAGTTAACAGCATTTGCTAGTCTTACTGAGGACTAGAATTCGGTTACCGGTATCCACACGTGGGCTCACAAGCCTCTATAACTCCAGTTCCCGGAGTTCTAGCGCCCTCTTCTGGCCTCCTCGGGTACTGAAAATGCACACAATGTAATTCGGTAAAATACAGGTGATACACACACGCACACACTATATATATTTTTTTTTCTCTCACTGAACTTGGACCTCACTAATTTAGCAAGACTGCGTTTCCAGCAACCCCCAGTGATCCCCTGCCTCTGCCTCCTCAGCACAGGAATTATAGGCATATGCTGTGTTTTTTGTTGTTTGTGGGTGCTGGGGATCCGGTTTAGGTGTCCGTGGTTGCACTTGTTTAGTTATTTGTTTGCTTCTGGCTTCTTTACTTGCTTATTTATTTTGGGATGAGGTCCCATGGTGTTGCTGGTTATGTTATAAGCCCGGCCTCAGACTCAAGTTTCAGTGATCAGCCTCCCAAAACGCTAGGACAACAGGTTCACCAGCATGCTTGGCTTACAAGCTATTTTAAAAAACTACAGTCTGGGAGGTCAGATGCATGCCTGTACATTTTAGTATTGGGAAAGTGGAGGAAGGAGAAACAGGAGTGATACGTGGATATATTCATTTCATAGAGAATTCAAACAAGCCAGGTGGTGGAGCACACGTCTGTAATCCCAGCACTCGGGAGACAAGCAGGCAGATCTCCCAGGGTGAGGCCAACCTGGTCTACACAGTGAGTTCCAGGACAGCCAGGGCTACACAGAGATTCCTTATCTAAAACCCTGCTCCTCCAAAACCTAACCCATAGAGGCAGAGAGACAAAATAAAACATTATCCCCCATCCCATTCCCTTCTCCCCAGTTTAGCTGGAATTTATTTTAATCTTTCCCTGACAATTTGTATACACAAGTGGTGCGTACACACACGATTGTGTTTGTGTGCTTTTTAATACCTCCTATGACTTCCTTTTAGGACTTAGATATGTATTAGAAAGTCCAGACTCACTGGGAGGTGGTGACAGAGACAGGCGGATCTCCCAGTTTGAGGACAACCGGGTCTACAGAGTGAGTTCCAAGACAGCCAGGGCTCCACAGAGATACTCTGTCTCGAAAACCTAAGTGTGTGTGTGTGGGGGGGGGGCGGGGTAGGGGTCTAGATTCCATTTTGTGGCTGGCAACCCACAGCATGGCTCTGCCTTAATTTATTTAACCTTCCGGGTTCTGCTAGGTGGTTTTTGTTTTTAAAACAAATACTTTGCTATTAGAATCAGCGCTGCTGGGATTTTCAACTGGGCACATCGCTAAGGCAACCCTCCTTTGGGACCAAAGCAAGTTGCGGTGGAAGAGATTCTGACTTGTCCGGATGATTTGGATAAAGGCTCTGTTTGCA
Organism: Grammomys surdaster; assembly: GCF_004785775.1. Classification (NCBI taxonomy): domain Eukaryota; kingdom Metazoa; phylum Chordata; class Mammalia; order Rodentia; family Muridae; genus Grammomys; species Grammomys surdaster. The sequence continues at coordinate 7,035,842 of NW_021604657.1, forward strand.
CAATTCTTGCCACAGTTTTTAAAATTGTACCAAGCCCTATTCTGTGCTGGGCCCTGGAGGCGCACAGTGACTCGGGCAGAGCACTGCTGAGGAATAAACAGGTCTTGGCTGGTGGAGAGTACACCAGGCCCAACGATGCTGCGTAATTCAGGCACACGGGATCCTGCGCTGTCTGGGTGGAGAGGTCAGGGAAGGGTTTCCAGTAGACTGCTTAGGAACAACCAGCAAGCAGAGGTGCAGGTACAAAAAGATGCCAGCAGGAGGCAGGCTTGGATTACTGAAGTCCTGAAAAAAGCCCGGATCTTTGTGTGTCTCACACATTCAGTGAAGGAACGGGAGCTGGTGGGGTTGATGGGATACTGGCTACAGAGGATGAAGGGCCTTAAAAGCCAGGCTAGAGTGAATACTGCTTCATATGGGCTTCAAAGACCGAGGGCAGAATACTTACACTTCCAGCCCGACATCTTGGGGAGGGGATAGACACACCTGTGGGTGGTACCAGAAACTCATACCTGGAAAAAGCCTGTCAGGCCTGACCCTGGATGAGGAGTGTCCAGAATTTCCCTCCCGTTCCTCTTCCCTTTCTTTCTCCCCGCTTCCAATCTCTTCCTCTACTTTTCTTCTTCCCTCTTTGTATTCCCTGCTGCCGTCCCCCGCATCCGTCCCCACCTTTACCTAGGCTTAAGTTGAATTCCTGGACGATGATCCTCCTGCCTCAGCTTCCTGAGTAATCAAGACTGTGACAGTTTCTCCTGTTTGACCCTTGCATTGACTGATGTGGTACTTCTGCTTTAGTTGTGAAGAGATACGGATACATTCTTAGTCACAAGCCTTGGTTTACTCTAGCATCATTCTTGGTAGCTGTGCTTGTCAAGTTTTGTTTGGGGGGGGGAGGTGTGTTGTTTTTTGTCAACTTGATAGAAGCTAAGGTCATCTGGGGAAAGGGAAACTCGAGACAATTCGTTAAATCAAATCGCCTTTAAGTCTGAGGCCTTTTTTCCCCCCTAGTAATGACTGATCTGGGAAGACACAGTGTACTCAAGTATAGTAAAAAAACAAAAAACAAAAAACAAAAACAAAAAACAAACAAACCAAAAACCCAAGTGAACAAATCCTGAAGAGCAAAGTTCCTGCATGGTTCCTGCTTCTGCTGAGTTCCCACTCTGATGACTGTGTTCAGGGTATAAACCCTTACCTCTCTAAGTTGGTTTTGATAATAGTTTACCTCAGCAATAGAGAACAAAGATAATTACTGAACAGTATTCCACCCTTTGGTTGCCTTGAATCTGTGGCAATTGTGGCTATGGTCACCATACCCTTCCCATTCTTGCCAACAAGTCATTGGCGTAAAGGTGATTTGGGCTCAGATAAGACTTTGCAGCCGTGATGGGCCCTGTTGCTTTCAAGCAGATGTCACGTGTCCTGGTGACACTGGGTGACAAAACTACTTCCTTGCAGTCAGGACACAAAAGAAAGGAAGAAACTAAGATCCCACAATCCCCTTGGAGGGAGGGCACACTTCCAATGTACCCTTTCCCCATGGCTCCCTCTCCTTCCAGTACTTTCACTGTCCGGGAGACCCAGTTACATGTGGGTGGCAGTTCAGATGTAGTCTATTACAGCTGCTATAACCACTTCATGCCACCCTTTGATGGGGTCATACGTTTTGTATTTGGTGTATGTGTGTGGGGGGTGTGGTACCAGGAGCAGGATTGCTGGGTCCTGTGGCGAGGCTCTTTAAATTCGTCATACATGGAGGCATGTGCACTGGCCCTGTGCCAAACCTCATGCTGTCATACTGACACCTTGAGTGTGAGGCAGCCAGGTGAGGAGGAAATACAAGGAATGGGATGTCACCACCCTCCCAAAGTGGCTTTCTCAAATAGCCTCTTCCCTGGGAAACACAACTACTCAATGAGGTGTGGGCTGGGAGTGGGGGTGGCTGCTTAGGATTTGGAGGGAAATGGGATGGCAAAATTACAAGCCAGGATGGCAGAGTGGCCTCTAGGTTCTGGATGTTGGTGTCTGATGGAAAGGACAGAACTTCTCATCTAGAATGGAACCAAAGAGTAGGTACCTCCTGGCCAAATTCCTGCTTAGAAGAACATTAGCCATACTGGATTTAGGGCAGAGTGACTTCGCTACAAAGACCTGTTACCAAGTTAGGTTGCATTTATAGGTTCCAGGTGGCCATAAATTGGTGGGACCCAATATTCAATCAGGTACACCACTGATCATGATATAGATTAGTATTGAGACTAAAAGACTATGGAAACTTGAAGTTGGACAAGCTAAATGCATTTTATATAGTCATGGGACTATAGGGATCAGGGAGAATGTGGTTTAAACGATAAGTGCCACCCCTCCCCATTTTCTAGCATTTGAACGCTTGGTCCTCAGTTCATGGCTGTTTTGGGAGACTTAGTTAGGTATGTCCTTGCTGTAGGAAGTACATCAGTGAGGTTACCCTTTTGAGAGTTTAAAGACTTTGCTGTTTCCTGCTTAGGGTTCTGAGACATGAGCTCTCAACTGTTTCTGCCACCATGCCTGGTGCTTGCTGCCATGCTTCCTAGCTGTGGTGGTGACAGACTCTTACCCCAATGTTAAGGAATGTTAAACCCAAATAAACCCTTCCTTAATTGCCTTGGTCACTGTTATCACAGCAATACAACACCCTCTTTAGATAGCCCTAGGAACTCTCTCAGAACTCTAGTCTGCGGTCTGCAGTCAGACTTCTGGGGCATTACGGCCTGGTACCCCAAGGACCAAGGTAGTCAATGTGTGCCGAGGAAAACCACCTTGACTTGCCAGGGATGTCAAAGAATTAGTGGGGAATGTGCTTCATACAGAACAGGTGAGCAAGACTTTGCGGCCATTTTTCTGAGAAAGGCTGATTGGCTGGATACACACACACACACACACCCCACTCCTGCTGGACTTCTGGTTTGTTCCCATCAAGTCCAGAGATACTAGGAAGGAATAGTTTATGCTAGTAGGTGAATTTTCCTTAATTCTACTTTCCTTGCTATAAGCTAAATTAGCAGTTTTTCTGAATTAATGTGGCTTCCTTTAAGTAAACCCAATTTTGACACAATGGGTAGGTGGGTACATGCTCAGACTTACTAATTGGCTGAGCTAGCACAACTAATTTATGTATGTGTACCATGTGGGTGTGGGTGCTCCTGGAAGCCAGGAGGCACTGGAACTGAAGTTTCAGGAGGTTGTGAGTCACCTAGTGAGGATACTGGAAACTGAACTGACCTCTGTCAGAAAATCAAGCACTCTTAGTCAGAGCCACCTCCAGTTGGCTCTTTAACAGGAAAATTGCCAGGTTCCTGCTGTAACTAGGAAGCCCCCCTCCCCAGATGTGCTCCTGTGGTGCTGGAGAAAATCAAAGGCCTGACTCATGTTGGGCCAAGAGTCGCATCACTGAGCTGTTTGTTATCCCTAACTCATCCTGACCTTTTAAACTTAAAACCTATGTATGGAATCTACAAGATATTGGACGTAGAAAGTACATGAAGGCCTGCTTTGTAGTTGGGCTTTTAAAGACCAAAAGACAGACAGACCTCCACTTCCTTCTGCATCACACCCTGAACACTGTAGCCTCTCATCCTCCTGACTTCTGTCTAGAGCACCCGAATCATTCCAGAAGCCTTAATCCAGGCCTGAGCAAGTTGGGGAGGAAGGGCAGACAATGCGCAGTGTTGCTGTGAGTGACTCAGGCCCCTTGCTTGGGCATGATAATTCCAGAAGTATCACCTTTCCCAAAAACAGCTTTCATAGATCTGATCAAACCACAATAAAACCAAACAACTGAACCAGAGACAATTGATGGAGTGTGATGGTGATTTCTCTTCCCACTGAACATTATGGAGATCTTCACTTAAGATTCAAACAGGTACTGCATCCTACCCAGCAGCTATGGAAGAACAAAAACTAAAACTAGCATGTCTCCATTCAAGAGTGGCACATGCATTTAATTCCAGCACTCTCTGAGGCCAGCCTGGTTTAGAGTTCCAGGATAGCAAGAGCTACACAGTGAAGCTGTCTTGAGAAAAATTAAAAATAAAACAAAAAAACCCAACCAGCCTCCCCCCCCCAAAAAAAAAAACCTCAATAATCATAGAAGATTCAAATCCTGGGGCTGCAGAGATGGTTCAGCAAGTAAGGTCCTGAATTCAACTCCCAGCAACCACATGGTGGCTCACAACAATCTATAATGTGTTCTGATGTCCTCTTCTGCCATGCACATCTACATGCAGACAGAACACTCATATACATAAAATACATAAGGAAATCTTTAGTTCACTAGGGCACACAGGCTGTTGACAGGCAAAGTGTGAAAATAGTAAGGTAAACCTCAAACTCAGGTTTGAACCCAATATGCATTTTCCTAGAACAGTCTCAAGTTTATGCAGAAAGCAAGCCACACGTTTGTGTATGTGAAGTTAAATGATGTAATCAGGCAATCTCGACCGAGATACAGAGGAATATTTTATCTAGAGAAAAACACAAGACCAGGTTTATTTCATACAATGTTATTCACACGTTTCATTTTCTAATTTATACATAATATACAAAGTGAAGATAACATTTCATATGAGCCAATAAGAGCCAAGACTTAGACAAACTGGTCCAGAAACAATCTATATCAAAAGGAGACACTCAAGAGTAAAGCCTAAGTGGATTCTGCCCAATCAGATGTCTTCATTCTGAAATGTCCAATTTTTCTAAAGTTCCATGCCAACATACTAGAAGGTGGAATCGGGGTGGGCACCAAAACTGGCAGATCATAAATTTTCTACACGAACAGGTATTTTTCTAGAATATGCCTAAAAGTATCAGGAAGACTGGGTTGTCAGCACTGGGACGTATGAATCAGGACTGCTAGAGGAGGAGTCAGATCCAAATAACTTTCTCTAGGACTTGCCACTTTTCTGAGCCAAGTGACAGCTGCCCGGGCATCCAAAGGGAAGGGGGAGGACAAACCAGAATGGGCTGCATTTCTGCAGGAAGAGCTGTTACCAATCTCTAACACCGACAACTTTAATGTGAAACCATGGGCTGAAGAGGGGAAGTTAAATTCAACCCAGGACCAAGACACTCTGAGACTGGCAAAACAAAGTAGAAAAGGCAGGAAGAGAGTTATTCTGTATGAGCGAGAATACTGTTACTGTGACAGGGACATGCTGATGAACCAGTGTGACCGAGAATGGTGACACATGGCCAGACTTAATGGCCTCACCAAGGAAGGAATGTTGGGTTAGAAAGCTAGAGTAACTCAGTATCAATGTGAAAGACTCCTGGCACCCCAAACTTCATGCCAAATTTTAAGGTTCATGATATGAGTAACAAAAGGATAGAATCTTTATACTCAATATTGTGCTCTGATTGTTTTCCTTCTGCAGACCTCGAGTAAAAAATCCCTTCTACAATTCATCTGCCAGAAGTAGCATGTTCATTCAGTTTTCAGCACTGAACATAAGTGGGTCAACATAAAGTTTATACAAAATACGGACTTCAACAAAATACAAAGCACTTTCTTTATCTTTCAGAAACTGAATATACAAAGCAATTTTTTCCAAAATATTTTCATAGGCAAAGGATTAAAAACGATTTTAATTATACACATATGGTCACAATTTTGCCTTAAAAAGATTGTTGGGAAATGTACATAAGGCCGCTTGTAAATGTACATCATGTTACTGTTATAATGTCTTATGTCCAGAGGAAAAAAATGTTATCATACAGATTTGCTCTTACTTGGGAGAAGGCTATTCAAAAATACAGTACTCTTCTGTACAAAGAAAAAAAGTCACATCACATTTAGAGATGGAAAAAGCATTGGCCTCTGTGGTAATCAATCTCAGTCCAATACTTTCTATTCATTATGCACAATACCCTGACTTCAATTGAAAGTGATCCAGATCCTAGCATGTCCATTATTAACAGAGTCAACAACTATGTTATAAAACAAAATGTTTCCCACAATAATAAAAAGAAAGCTGGTTCATACTTCTGAAACCATATAAAGATAAAAAATTTGTAAAAATCACTCTCAATTTGGAGAAATAAATTTACATTATACAACACTATATTGCCAGGTTAAAGAGGGCAGGGATGGAAATGTACACTAAGATGCAAATGTTTCCCAAAGAGAGAAAACAGATTCCATTTACAGCATGAAGGTTTACAAATGTACACCTGTACAACCAAGGAAAGTCACTACGAAATTAGCAAGGCTTTCATAACAAACACTGAAACAAGATCTGCTTTCAAACTGTAAACTTACATCTACCCCTACACACACAATGCGTCTATTTATAGGAAGGGAAAAAAAAGCTCTCTGAATATGCAATCATGCGTAAATGCTGAACTATCAGTTCACTTCTCAGTGGCCTCTCTCACCTCTATCAGATTCCTACTTTATGTATCTACTATGAAAACGCAGAATAAACCAACACTTCCTCAACAGTCTAGTAATTCTATAATTAGAACGAAATACAAATCTCCATCCATTCTTGTTGCAATCCAAATTGAAAAGCTAGTGTGAAATTTAACTTTTCATTCGGTGCAGTTTTAACTGAATGGAAGTGCCACCATGATTTTGTTTCTAACTCATTACAATTATAAGTATATACAATTCTGTACATTATCAGGGACATTATAGGGCAGTAATTTTATTAAAACCACATCCACTGTAAATAATGTTATCTCAAATCATTTTATTCTTTTCTGTCTTTCTGAGTTTTTCTTTGCATGATAGTTTGTGAATTACCAAAATACAACTTAACTTTCTTTTTAAAATATTAATAATATTTATGCAGTTGATTGTTAATCTGTTATAAAAGGCTTCACACAAAGGAAAAAAATAAGAACTATAATCCTATATACATCTCTATAAACCTGTTGTGCTATGGGGTTGTAGACCTACCAGACTGCAAGCCAGTTTATTAAAATATTGTACTTTTCCCTTTAAAAACTATTTTTTTGTGACTTTACAAGGTATAAATTTACAAAATATGTGACAACTTTTTTCCTGTTTTTTTTTTTTTTTTGTGGAGGGGGACACAGTTACATCATATACAGGCATTCTGTGCTTCACCAGAAATCCAATCTGATAGGTCTCCACTCAGGGTTGAATATAATTTATAATTCACCACCCCCACCCCCTAAATATACACAAGAACCTTAAAAATTTACAAATGGATGAAGAAAGTCAATAAATAGTTTTGCTTTAAAAAAAAAAATCAAAGATTCATAGTTGAATTGTGTTTTGATAATTCACAAAGAAAACCCATTCTTTGAACATGGTTAAATCATCTTCTCTTTTTTTCCTTACAGCATTCCATTTGGTGGTCCTCCAATAGGCCCTAGATCTGGGCTGTTTTTCAAATAGTATTTTTCCAACTTGGCCAGTATATGCTTCCCATATGTGTATTTGCGAAGAGTAGTAATATGAGGTCGAATCTGAAAAATAAATAATCTTGTAAAAAAACTATGTTATTATAGTTTCTGCTTTCTAATATTGTGTGTGTGTATACACATACATGCAGTTATATTATGTAGAGGTCAGGGAACAGCTTGATTCCCACTGTGTGTGGGTCTTGGAGATTGAACTCAGGTCTTCAGGCTTGTGACAAACATGTTTATCTACCTTGCCTAGTTTCTGATTTAAAATAGCTCCCTAGCCATAAAAATCTCTCAAAAATGTGTAAAAGGACATTTAAACACTCTTTTTGTCTAATGACTAAATAAACCTTTGTTGTGTCACATGCAGACAAGGAAAACTCTAGTGCACAGGGAACTGCTATGCTCTTCAAACCTATCCTTCCCAGCTTGACCTGCAGTAACTATCACAGATGAGACTGCTCAACAGGCACTTTCTTACCCTGACAAATAAGCTGGTCAGATTTCTGAATATAACTGGGCAATGTCTAGAAAAATCATCTTACAGAAATAATCACTGTACTGAGTGGACTAAGCTACCCATGTGCTTTAGCTGTTTCCTACTGTAAAGCCCGTGTGCAATCCAAAGCCACGGAGATGGAGCTCCTGAGCGTGGTGCTATGCACCGTGTTACCTTGTGCATGATTATCTTTCTCTGAGCAGGCTCAGCCATATCGATCATCTTCTGTACCACATAGTTGGCATACTGATCCTTCATCATGGTGTATAAGGCACTGTGAGGACCATCGTTCTGACAGCAGACCTCATCAATCAGTAACGCTCTCTCGGCACGGGAGGCATGAGTAACACACTTTTCTACTACATTGCTAAAAATTCAGGGCATACACACCGAAACTTTGTTAGTTTTTTTTCTTTACAGCCAAGTAATTTTACTTTTCAATTTGCTTCAACTACTAGAAAGTGAAAGAGAAAATCTTATTTCGTAATCACTTTAAAAACAGAAATCATAGGACAGCCCATAACTTGATACCCATTAACTTAATTCTAGGCCTATTAGAGAAGTACACAGAAGGAGCTAGAAGAACTAACTACTACAATACCTGGCAAATTTGTGTTGACTCAGCGCTAAGACCTTTCCTCTGATTTCAGAAACAATTTTGCTCTTGTCTTCAGGTCGACCATGTTCTAGTACATGCTGAATAACATAATTGCCATACTGATCCTGTAACAGACAGTTAAAATTTACTTTCCATCTTTAAGAATAATGACTAAGAAACAATGTAAAAATGTAAACCAACTATCTAAAATTCTAGACGAATTAAGAGAGTACAATAAATTTTTTTCACTTCACCAATTTTACAGTTTAACAACAAATTACATTTCTAAAAAAAAAAAAAATTCAATATACTCAGACATCTCAAATGATTAGAGGACTTATACCTGTACCAACTGTTCTGTGTGTTGGTGAAGTTCTTCTAAGATGGGTAAAGTCTGCTCTGCAGTGCAGTGCTCTAAGATACGCTGAATGACTCTGCAGCCATAAGGATGGGTTGAAAGCACAAATACCTTGAAATAAATAGAAGGATTGAAAATGTACATTTTCTGTTATTTTTGAATCAGTGTATGAGACAGATAAATGACAACACAATAACCTAGCTTAAATTGGCCAAGTGGTGGATCCATATTTAACATAATCAGAATGTTAACATCTCACAGCACATATGATAGAGGTCAGCGGCCAACCTGGGGGAGTCTATTTTTCTTCTTACTATATGGGACCTGGAGAAATCAAACTCAGGTCATCAGGCTTGATGGCATTTCTCTTTTACTTGCTAATCTACCCAGATGGCCTATTTCAGCTGCCTAGCTTGTGTAAGGCCCAGGGTTCATTCCTCAGAACAACAGCCTGAACAACACAATAAATGAACCTAGCCATAAGACCAAGAGTGGACTGGACGACAGTGTAAGCGAATGGACTTAAGGATTTGGGAGAGAGTAGCTCAGCAGTGTGACTAGGGCTATTAACCATTGTGGTTTTGGTACTGATTGGTAGTTATTTTGCCTTTGTAAACATAGTTTTATGGCTTTTTTCCTCCTTGAGATTAAGGAAAACTACTTTTCTCTAATGACTTTACTAAGTAGGCCCACATTTGAATGGCCATTCAGCTTTCTTGAGCCAGGTCTCACCCACTCTCAGCTGGCTCTCAGACAGGATACCTAACTTTCATCCAATGCCCTTGCTTTCATCTCCCAGGTGCTTCAGACTACAGATATGTTCAACTGGACACGACTTACATTTACTATTCTCTGTTCTTAATAAAATGCCGGGTATAAGCTTTTACTTAAAAGAATGTTAATATTCTAACTATAAAATGCTCTACTAAGAAAATTAATGCCAAAAAATAAATCTTACTTGTCCTTTGAAAGCATCAATGATGAACTGCAGTGACTGTGGCTGAACACATTCAATACATTTTTGTACAACATGGTTTCCATTCTGATCTTTCACACATTTAAGTACATGACCATCTAGTTCCTTGACCATTTCACTCTGCAAAAGACATTTAAATAAATAATTATTTCACCAAAAAAATCCAATATAATTAAAAATATTTATATGGAACAAAGTTAAAAATATTGACATAGAACAAAGTATGCTCAAAACTATTTCCTTTTATTTTTGTTTTAGTATATAAAAATTCAGAAACCATTAAAGATAAAAATAAAAATTATTAAAGCATGTCACGGGATAGTAATGTCAATGACACACGTTGACATAAACCAGGGATGTTGAACTTGTCATATTTGAAGTATAATTTTCATTGTGTACATGTTCTGCAACGATCTTTTTAAATAGGCATCTAATATATATTTTTAAGTTCTATGTGTGACCGTTAGCATCTTTAGCCTTTATTTTTGAGGAATCACAACTAATGCCTGCCTGAGCTTATCACAGTGATTAGAACAGAATAAACAATGGAATACTAGGTTATCTGCATTTCATTTAGTATCAATTTAATTTTAACTACCAAAGGGCATTTTTTCTTGTTTACTGTCTTATCAGAATAGAAAATTATTACTTTGAAGAAATGGGACACACATTCACAATCTAAAGGTATTTTAAAGGACTCAAACACTCTAACACAATTATGGAGGAATCTGCTAAGGCAATCTACAACATGGATTTATGTAGAAATTAAGACAGAATAAATTACAAAATAAAATTAACTTAAAAACTCTAAATAAAGAAGATACTTTAGAAATAATTTATATTATAAATACATTTATAATATATTTAATAATTTAAAAATCATTTATTAACTAGCTCTTATTAAGATAGTCTCAGTCTCTTTTATTTCCAAACACCCAAGACCCAGCTATGGAAAGGCTAGGCTACTTTTGATACCTATGGCAGAGACGTTCTTAAAGCTTTGAGTAATCAAATCTGTTGATTTTCTCCACTGTGACGTATTTCAACAAATCTAAAACTAAAAACTTCTTCTGCAGGAATAATGGAGTTCTCCTACAGATTTTAATTTTGTGATTAAAGTGTGCATGCAAGCATGTGCCCATGCACACCCCTACCGATCCATTTACCCACCTCCTCTTTGCTGGCTAGTTTTATGTCAACTTGGCAAAACTACAGTATTTTGGAAGAGGGAACCTTAATTGAGAAAATGTTCACACAGAAATACACACACATTTTTTTGGAAAAGAGATAACCACAAAATTGACCTGTGAGAAAGCCTGTGGTGCATTTTCTCAATTAATGATTCATGTGGAAGGGCCAGATCACCGCAGGAGGTGTCGCCGCTCTGGCAGTCCTGGCAGATGCTGTAAGGAAGCAGGCTGAACGAGCCATGGAGAGCAGTAGGGTGAACAGCACCCCTCCATCACCTCTGTATCAGCTCCTGTCCTTCACTTCCAACATGGGAGTCAAGAAAACCCTTCCTACCTCAGTTGTTTTTGGTTATGATGTTTTATCACACCAATAAAAATACCAACTAAGACATCTTTGTCCCTGTTTTTAAACTGTAGAATTTACTTTTATTGTATAACAGTCAAAAATTACTTTCTAAGTTATTACTATAAACTTAAGAATAAACTATTTTGTTGAATTATATTCCCATGTAATACATGAACACATAAAATAACTTCATATTGAATGTATGCTTAAGATCACACAAGAACCTGCTAAACAATTAGTGTGTCACATAACATATACTTAAAAATCTAGTAAATTAACATTTATTCTTATATCTTACTCTCAATACTGTTATCTATTTCAAATTATTTTAAAGGTTAGATTCCTAACTTAAAAGGAAGTCCAATGAATATGTGAGAGAAATTACATTAGTCCGTTAATAAACAATTCAGACCATCATTCAAAACACACATATTTCTTTTCTTTCAAATCACTATATCTATTTTTCAAAAAAATGTATGTGTGTTTCTATGTGAGATTATGCCTCATGTGCTTGGGTCTGAACTGAACTTAGGTCCTCTGTTACACCAGCAGGGGCTCTCTTTCCAGCACCAAAGAAGTCAATCTTGTTAAAAGGAATATTAGGTTTCTTCACTGGTTAGACTCTTTTAGTATATATACACATATGTATGTATATACTAACGGGAATACGAGAATGCTATTTAAATTCTTAAAATAGAAATATTAGGTAGACACCCAAATAAACACTAGAACAGTCAAGAGCATGCTGAAACTGCAGATAAAAGGTAGTAATAGCAAAGATGCATCATTTGGCATTTTATCTGCCAAATGTAGGCACTCCATGGAGAGGCAGTGACTAGATCAAAGTTCTACTTTAGAAATTTTAAACAACACTGAGCTGTTTTAGACAGATTTTATGAAAAGATTGTTAAGTCTCCTGGTAAAAATGTTTAAGTCATTTTTCCTCAAGATTTTAAGGTAAAAAGAAATTTAATTTTAAATTAAAATATTACAGAATTTTTATCTCAACTTACAATTACCTGCTGATCAGAAGAAATAGACTCTAATGCTTTTTGAATAACACGGCAGCCATACATCTGTAAGGCTAATGGTAGAACATGACCGCGAATACGAGTAGCCAGGGCTAATTTCTGATCCAAACTTCCAAACTGAAAGATAGGATTGGTAAGAAATGAACATGACAGTACTTTGCAGTTAAAAAGCTCATCAAATAGTATACTGGTTCCTGAAAATGACTGTTGCTGAACTTTAGAACTAATTATGAGCAAAACTGAATGAGCATATGAACATAAATGTACTTACTTCAAAAAACTTCTGTATAACATAGTTTCCAAAAACATCTGTCATTAATTGATAGGCTGCCTGTAGAATTTCATTAAATACCATCTGTCGCTCAGCTGGAGTAGCTCTCTCTAGCTTTTGCTGTATGAATCTATATGGAAAAAAAATTAAAATTCCAAGACAATAAGCTAAAAGCAATCTTTCTAAGATCATCTGCATTCCCCATCTTTTGTGTGTGTATAAGAAAGGATCTTGTAGTATAGCTCAGGCTGACCTAAAATTCACTATGTAGCTTAGGGCCGTCTCGGGCATGTGCTACTTCAACAAGCAAAATTAAATCTTTTTCTTTTACGCTTTGTTGGGGGGGGGGGGAAGAATGACTAGTCATGTAATCTAAGGAGAATCATTTAGATTCCTTTCTTTTTAAAGGTAGCAGTGTTCAAAAGAAACAGCAGAAGTGTAATGAACCATAACCACCTACCTGGAGCCATGCTGGTCTTGAGAAAACTCGACTATATGTCCAATCAAGTCTCTGAGCTGAAGGTTGGGGAAGCGGTTGTTCCTGAAATCTTCCAATAACCTACTGCGGCCGGAGGGCATGATATCAGATCTATTATAGCGGAGCCGAGAAGGAGGAAAGAGCTGGCTGCTGGAGCTAAATAGACTGGAAGTGCTTGAGGCACTTCGGTATTTTGCTTCTGCTCCAGGTGCTGCAGAGATATACCGACCACTACCATTTGTCAGTCCTCCTACAACAAAGCAGCTGTGGTCAGCAAATATTCCTGACAAGTTATTCCACAGATAAAAGTTACATAAACTGTAAATTTAGTCAAATAAGCTTCAACAAAGCTTTTCATTACATTAACAGGTAAGGTATAATTAACTAGTAAAACACATCTGGAGCTATGGGAATGCTTTAAATTTCATTTGTAGTCTCAGGAAGTAGCTCAGTGGTAGAGTGTTTGACTAGCACACTCAAGGCCCTGGGCTCTATCTCCAACACCACAGAAAAAAAGGTACATTTACAGTATAATGGAGTAATAATATTGAGAGCTAAAGTTGTACTTTTAGGAAAAACATTAAAAAATATATTCTCAAATGTACTTTGAGGCAAAGACAAGTCATTTTTAGTCAGTTTTTAATGTCTGAAACTTCTTTTTTTGGTTTTTCAAGACAGGGTTTCTCTGTATAGCCCTGGCTGTCCTGGAACTCACTCTGTAGACCAGGCTGGCCTCGAACTCAGAAATCCGCCTGCCTCTGCCTCCCAAGTGCTGGGATTAAAGGCGTGCGCCACCACTGCCTGGCCTGAAACTTCTTAAAACCCACTAATATGCTTTTTTGAAAACTTGAAAGTATTTTACTAAAAATATTTCCCATAAAATGCTATTATTTTATAGATAAGAAATGGTAGCAATAAATAAGTTATTCCTATATTCATAAGCCTCCAACTTGTTTATTCCATACAAGAAAATGAAAGGCAGCTAACAGAAACAAACTTAAATAAGGAAATTGTTTCTATTATAACAGCTAACATACTTGACAGTGTCCTTTTAAGATGGAAAAATGTAAAGACAATTATAAAACGCAGATTTAGTAGTTTACAAAACCAATATCCTCCGTGAGCTGTACTTATACTAATTGTACACACAGTAGTGCTACATAGTCCAGGCCACGTGAGAGAGATGATCCCAATACCGAGGCAAAGTCAGAGACCTTAGAGTCCACGGACAATAAAAGGGACCAGGAACAGTAAGTTTAATGCTAGAGTGTGAACTGAGTTAGAGCATTCGCTTTCCTCCTCTACCTTTAGCATCTACTCTAACTTAATTTATTTTTCTCTGTTAATTTCCTACTGTACACGGCATCAAACATTTACTTGAATCATTAACCCTTTGTTAAGTAGCACCAAACTACATGCTAGACACCTGGTACCTAAATATGTCTAGGTATATAGTAAATATTGACTAAATGACAGCTAGAAATCTTTTTTTAAAATGTTATTTTCAAAGTATATACATATACGTGAGTGCAAGCACACAGGTGGTGGTAACCTCAGAAGAAAAGTGATAAACCCCCAGAGCAGAGGCTCTCAACCTGTGGGTTGTGACTACTTGGGGGTGGGGTGAAGTCATCACATTATCCGATATCCTGCATATAAGATATTTACATTATAACTAATAGCAGTGGCTGGGGGGTCACCACAACATGAGGTCACCACTGTCTTAGGAGATTCTTAGGGAGAAAACCATGTGTTGACTTGATGATGGCAGATTGGAGTTCCATATCTTCCACCCACAGAAAGTCAAATCAACTGACCAGAAGATCAAAGAGGGTAAAAAAAAAAAAGGTCACCCTATGAAGCCTTCGGAGTATGGCCAAATCTACACATTTAGTTTGGACCACTAGTCTTCAGACCATCTCTGTTGTGTGAAATCGCCTAGCTGTTCATTCAATGATTAGGAATACTGAGTGTTAATATGCTTAAAAGCAGAGTATATGACCTCAGTGTGAATGACAGGACAATAAAACATAGGAATGTTACTTCAATTTGTTAAGGTTGCAATAATATAGTATTTCCAGATTAATGACCCAAGTGCATTGTTTTTCACATTATTTAAAAATTCTGTATGTTCACATATTAAAATATACATCTTTCTATGTTGCTCTGCACTGGCAAGATTATTTTATGATCTTTCTTTCTAACAATTTCATAGATGACATAATGCTATCATTTGAGTAATACTGCAACACAAATGTATTTGATGTATTTGTTTTATTTGTGTAAAAATAGGCATGAGAAGCTAACAACTTAATCAAGAAAGCATACCTACTAATTAGTCATGCTGAATAATTAATGTAAAAGTTCTCAGTAATGCTCTGCTGCATTTCAACGAAAACATTTAATATTGTAAGCTTGGGAAATGACATTATTAAAAAGAATATAAACTATATTAAAAATTTTCAATTATATAGTCCCACATAATAAACATTTTTAATAAAGAAAAGGCAAGGAATGCATGTTTAAATCCTGAAGTGATACTAGCAAGAAGAATAACTTTGTCCACTATCTTAATGGGCTATTATAAAAGCACTGAAGTAGCAATTCTGTCACATTAAATGTATAATTGTGTGAGAATATACACAACACTGGGTAACTGCAGACCAGAAATTCGCCACATAAGTAACTAATGAAAAGTTTCTGATTCTTTTCTAAAAGTAATTTAGACATCTTATAGTCTCTAATGCTGTAACTAAATGCACAGGTGTATGATATTATCCCCAGTGAGGTTAGAATCTCACTCCCACATACAGGCTTCACTCTTCAGACTGGTATTATATAATGTTCTCAAAAACTTACCGTGCCAACTCCATTACTCCATCAAAAAGGAGTGGTTCTGTATGGGTTTCAAAAACTGCTTGAATTTTACATCTTTCATGAAAACTACCTCCTTCTATAATAATGAACACTCTGAAAACTTATTTGCCCATTCCTCATTAAAAGGATCAGCAGGGGAAATTTCTACTAGGCAAGTATTATGAACAAATGAATAAAGGTTACTTCATTCTTTCTGGTTTCATCTCACTTCTCTTTGCCTAAAAACCTCTTGCCATAATAAGTAAAAAAGAAGAGAGAGAGACCATGAAGGTGCATATTTCTTTTCAAGTATTCCTAGTAAGATTTCATGGCTAGTGGCCTTAAAATTTTTTTTTAAAGGTTTATTGATTTTCCTGAGTGTGAGAACTTTTCCTCCATGTATGTATGTCCACCATATACACATCTGGTGCCCTCAGAGGTTCAGAGATCAGAAGAGGGCATCAATCCCTTGGAACAAGAGTGACACATGATAATAAGGTAAATGCTGGAAGATGCTGGGAACTGAAATCAGTCCTCTCCAATAGCAGTTAAGTGTTCTTAACCAATGAGCCACCTCTCCAGCAACTCAGCTGCCTTTCTTGATTGGGATTAGGAAATTATCGGAGTTGGGGTTTTTTTTTAAGCCATGATTATTATCAAGTATTTAGTAATATCAAAGTTTGTTCCATAAGTTATGAATATAAACTGTATCTTAAGCACACACAAGCACATTTATTTTCTCCCTTGGTGCTATTAAGTGGTGGTAAAGGACTCAACTGGGATAGTACTGTGAAAGATGTACCAAACTTAGAAGATTCTTTTAGGAAAAGAACTTTTAAGAATTGTTTTTTTTTAAAAAAAAAAAATCAACTACACACATGCAAAAAACCCACAACTGACAAAAAAACAAACAAAAAAAATCCTTTGATCTGTAGTACAATAATTACATACATACCGAATTAAAACCTGCTAGCAACAAACTTAGTATAAAAACTATAAAGGAAAGCTATTGTTTGTACTGGAGAGAATTACTACCTTCTTACAGAACTAAATTACTTAATAAAGTAAGGCAACAGGCCACAAATGTACAAACTTGATGTTAGTGAATAAAGGCTGGAGTTTTCCTCAGCCAGAGTGTACCACATACTCTGTATGTGTAATCAATACTGGATAAATTTAAAATGTTCTGAACTTTTCTTAGGTCTTGTATTTAATTCTTAGCACTACCAAAAATCACAAACCACACCAGACCAAATCTAAAGCAGCAGTTAATAAATTACATGAAAGACAGGTACTGAATAAGCAATTCATCTCAATGTGAATTAAATTGCTCAGTTATGAGAATTTGTAAAGCCATAAAGACCCATACCAATTAATAATTTTAAAATGAGTAATAAATCATTTTAAGACATTCTATTGCAATAAATTATATATATTTAATTTAGTCAACTAACAAGCAAAAAAGTCTAAAGACAACACCAACAAATTCACTTTTCCCATCACGTTACAATACATTAAGTCAAAATTTGCTATTTATATTTATTATAATATAAATATTTAAGATTCTAAAGTTGTAGAATAAGATCACACAGATGTAACAAAAGAATCCTTTGAGAAGTATGAGTAAGCCATACACGCATAATCAAAGCATTGTTTTGTCTCTTATTTTATGCCTGAAAACTAACTAGTTCATTCAAAAATGGTGTGGTGTATGAGAAACAAGAGTCAAAGCTCACTGCCCTCACTCAGACATCCAACTGTCCCAGGCCCACTGATAAGATCATCTTTTTTATACATTAGAGCAGCAACTATGGTCATGAATAAGGTAACTAAACGAGCGTATCTATTTCTAGGTACTCTTATCTGTTTTCGCTAATGTCAAAATTCTAGTTGTTACAACTGTGTAAGTTTTGGTACTTGACAGTATGAAGTTCTTTTTAAAGTGTACTTCTAGACTATTTGAGTGTCCTTGGTTATATTTTTCCAACTAGATTTTCAAAATCAGTTAATAAATTTCTTCCTAAAAACCTGAAGAAAAAACCCAATACATTAAACGCACCCATTTAGTAGAAGAAAGCTGGTACCTTTATAATACTTTCAGTCTTTCGACCCACAAACAGTGCGAAAATAAAATGAAATGGAAAGAGGAACAATAGAAAGAGAGGAAAATAATAAAATGGTAGTAAATGATAATTGGGTCAGCAAAGCTGGAAAAGTCAAATAAATTTAAAGCAAATGCTCTAATCTATAAAATATTCTAAAAGTGCACATGCATTTTGAAACACAAAAAAATTAGACTTATTTTTCTATCTCTTATCCTATAAATCCTCTTCTCCACTTAAAAATGTAATGACTCAGAGTTAAGGGCAACAGAACACAGAAAAAAGGGGAAACTGCATGAGGGAAGATGGTGGCTGACAAAGTTAAAGGCTTATATGAAAATCCAAGGGACCCTTGAGTTAAATATCAAGTACGCCCTTGGAGGCAAAAAATCCTTTTCATACAGGAACTACTAGAAAATGCAGTGAGGACTGTGCTGTGACTGTGTAGCTTCTGTTGTTGGACACTCACTTCCAATCAGTATATCCAAACCCTTCACCACCCCTGTCTATACAACTGTATTCCTCATCTAAATAAATGCTTAAGGCTTATATTTTTCAGATTTTAGAGTATTTACGTAAATAGAATTCAACGTTGAATATTCTTAGGCTGATGATTTGAATAAAAATGTTCCAATAACAGAGACTTTTGAGTCCAGCAAAAGATTCAGGTTTTGCTAAGATGCCCAACTTGTACTAATTAAACATGTGCCTCGAGTGATCTATTGCCAAAATAGATCAGTCAAGTACTCTGTCTTAAATCTATGATCTTAATTAAAGAAAACATTCACAAACATTGGAACCAACATCACAAAGGTACTTAAAGGGTTCAATGCTTAATTTTCACTGTCAATTTTACTAGATTCGGAATCAAATAGGAGACGGACCTCAAGGCTTATCTGTGAGTGTTATTTCCAGGGAGGTTTATCTGAGGAAAACTATCCCTGAATGTGGTCAGCACCATTCTATATTTTAGGCTTCCAGAACGAACAAAGAACATGCAAAACTAGCATTACTAGTTAAGTCTCTCTGCATCCTTTCTCTGCAGTCAGCTACCTGACTAAGATGATGCCATGACTCCCCTGCTATAATGGATTATACACTGAAACCATGAGTTAAACTCTTTTCCCCTTATTGCTTCTGTTGGTGATCTGATTATAACAATGAAAAAATAAATAACAAAGATAATGAACAAAATCATAAAAACAAAAGTAAAATCATTCTGCCTTAAAACCAGTACAACCAAAACCCAATAAATTTTTATGTGCAGCCATGTGAGGTAGTGCACACCTTTACTCTCAGTACTATGTGAGTTCCAGACCAGCTAGAATCACACACTGTTAAGTCCCTGTTAGGAAAACATAATTGAATGCAGAAAGCCAATCATAAATTGTCCCACAAAACACAATTTTACAATTGCTTTACATTCAACCCTCCCATGAGCAAATAAACAACTCTCAAGACATTTTGAAGAGTTGCAACAGTACCTTAGCATACATGAGAACTGGTATATTATCTGAGAGCTGAATGTGATGTTCTACAGCCTGTCTGTGAGTTGTCCATCTAAGGTTAGGAAATATTATTTCATGAAGAAGGCACATATTTGAACTTTAAAGGTGCTTAGACAATATCTCTCATGGAAATCTCAAGAATAACTAAATTGAGAAAGGAATCTAGACATCTAATGTTATATAAAAAAACCTTAGGAAACAAGACCTTCAAGATAATGTAAATATTACTTCCTGAAAGTCTAGCTAAAATACAGCACTCAAACACTTTTAAAACCTATATTCCATTCCTTAAATAAGAGCATAACAGAAAAGGAATAATATCACAGGTCAGGAACTGTAGGCTAGCCTCAATTCTTTCAGTTATTCTTATGAGTCTTAGGGGCTTATTTACTTTTTAATTTCCTTGTTTTAAATGGATTTATCATTGAGTCAGGCTATGTCCACATTAAGGATGAAATGACAATTATCAAAAAAGACTAATGCTATTTAGTCTTCATTTGAAGTAACGCTATTTCTCCAAATTATTTCATGTTGGTTTTATGCTTTTATTAACAATCATACTTAAACACAAAAATGGATGACTTACAACCAACTTGGCCATACTTGTTCTCTCTTATGCACTTCCTCTAAAAGGAGCAGCTGAATAAGTCTGTCGAAATCAGCAATTCTTAACAAATAACTACTACATAGGTGAGGGGGAAGAAGAAGAGATCTTAACAGTAAATAATGCCCCACTTTTAATATAAAATGCTCTGATTAGGAGGAAAAAAAATGAGTTCTAGAAATGTGTGATTCAGAGTTAATGTTTTCCTAGTTACTTAACATTAATGAATCTTCAAATTTCAGAGCAACCTTCCAATAAACTTATTTCATTGAGTTCAAAGCTCACCCTATATATTTTAATATCTCTTTTCTTGGAGGTGGAGGCACATATCTTGAGAAGTTATTTAGTCTAACAAAACCAAGGAAGGCCATTCAAAATAGTGGTTTATACCTAAGAAGTCCCAAATTTATCTAAATATTAAGACTACAAGCATTAGGCAAATTAGAAATCACTTTAAGTTGGTTTTCCCTCACCTAAAAAGTGGGAACACAGAATTGCTCTGAGAGGGCCAAGCACAGTACAGCTAATTGTTTGAAACTGACAGTAACTAATTATTCTGAGAGTTAGAAAATAAAAGAATGAGGCATTATCTTAACCACTATAGAAATAGCTTTTTAGGGTAAACTCATAAGTTATAAAGGAAAATTCATCCTAAAGAATTTATAGATAGAATGATAATAATATTAGAGCCACACCATTTCATAACCCTTGTGAAGAAATATTTTTAGGCAATAGCCATAAGGTGCTAAAAACATCATATAGACTAGACTGGCAATCTCACAAAGGAGACATATATATGTATCTTGATTCAGTGTAACACAACAGAAAGTAACCAGAATCACACCTTGCCAAAAAAAGCCCATTAACCTACTTATTACCTAATCGAGCTTCTAGAATAGAATTCCATTTACAGGAAATACCAAGAAGTAGGCATATGCTTACCACCATCATAGGGAAACAAGCAGCAAACTAAAGAATGTGAGAAATTCAACAGGACAATTTCTTTAACAAATGAATGAAAACAAAACAAACAAACAAACAAAAAGTTGGGAAACAACTATAAATAAAAAGACAAATTAAACAAAAGTATTTGGACTGTGACTCAAATGACTGATATTTAAGCCAACCAAGCAGATTAGAGTTAAAATATGATAACAATGTTATCGGTAGTATTTTAGGAAACCTGGTTTTATACTACATATTGAAAAGCTAAAACTATTTTTCATTCTTCTAAGTTCAATATATTAGGTTCTAAATCTAAATTTTTATTTTAAAAATATTCAAAACTT
Organism: Grammomys surdaster; assembly: GCF_004785775.1. Classification (NCBI taxonomy): domain Eukaryota; kingdom Metazoa; phylum Chordata; class Mammalia; order Rodentia; family Muridae; genus Grammomys; species Grammomys surdaster. The sequence goes on from NW_021604657.1 coordinate 7,057,361, forward strand.
ATGAACTAAAATAGTTCTCCAATAAAACTGATTCTAGAAAATCTAATGATATCTGTTGATTAAATATTTACTCTTTGAAAAGAAAGTCTTTTTTTCAAGCAGTTTGTTGCTTTTGGGCAGTTTCTGTGGGATTCAGACAGCTAGCATAATCAAAAGGAGAGCTGAGTTTTAAAGTCCCATCAAGAACTTTGGGAATGCTAATCCCAAGAACCACTGATAACTATAATAGTTAATGTTCATTATTTCAAATCTTAGTCAAGAATAACTGAGAATTAATTTTAACAAATGATAGTAAAGCAAGGGGATTTTTTTTTTTAATAGGGGCCTTGCTAAGTTTCCTGGCTAACTTTAATTTGGACTATCTCTGCCTTAGCCTCTGCACACAGGTGGGTTTACATTACAAATGCATTCTACTATGTCCTCACAGGGAATCTTATGCAGGTCAAGTAAAATGATTTATATAAAATCAAATAATGTAAATTCTACTTCCATAAAGTATTTTACATATCAGCAATCTTGACACTGACTCACAAAGAAATCTAATTCAATGATATAGAGTTCAAAATCACTTTCTATACAACTAAGGCAGCAAGAGCAGAAAGCTCATTAAGTGAAGTCAGCTTAGTCTATGCAGCAAATTATAGGTCAGTCAGGCCTTAGTAGCAACACCCTGTTAAATACTTTTAATGCTACAAAGCACAGAAGCTTTACATCATGATTCAATCATAAAAAGGAAAGAATAGATTATTTTCATGAATAGTATATAAAGAGTCAACTCATGAAACCTGAATTATTTCCAATTTGGTGAGGAAACATTTCTAGTAACATGACTAGAACTAGGGGAAAGTAGGAGCTAACAAAAGAACAGATTATAGGTAATTATTCATTGCAAGCAGAAATGAGTTGGAGCATCTGATTTCCAACTAAAGCTTTGGGTATTAACAGTACTAGGTGTAACACAGGACTTTTGCTTAGATATTTCCCATAATTGACTAAAATTCCTTCTCTAAGTAATTAGGCCAAATTCTTTACTGTCTAAAAAAGAGAGACACATCCACACTGTTGTGTAATTACAAACACCTAAAAAGTCACAAATATTCAATTATTAGCAAGTTATATAGAACGAGTCTATTTATACAGGCTCTAAACAAACACACACAGTAACAGTTAACAGAACCTGATCTGCAACTTACCTATGAAAAGATGACAGGACACAACAAATATAATTTTAACAAACACAAAACTATTGGGATATGTCTGTCTGTTCGTTCCTTTTCTTTCTTTCTAAATTTGTTTTTGGGTTTTCGAGACAGGGTTTCTGTGTGTAGCTATGGAACTAGCTCTGTAGACCAGGCTTGCCTGGAACTCAGATATCCACCTGCCTCTCCCTAAAGTTAAAGGTATGTGTCACCACATCCAGTGTTTTTATAGTTCTTATGTCTCAAACTTCTGCATACATTTCAAAGGCATGTCTTACCAACCAGCTCTTGTGACTGCGACAGTTGATAACAGAGGCTTAGGCTATACACTAGTTAAGTTTGCGGTGTCTAGGAACAGGGATGTAAGGCAGACCTCAGGATCCTATCTGAATAAACTAACAGGTACATATTCAAAAGAGCAAATCTTCCAAAGAGCAAAATTTTCAGAATTTGGGATGCAGGACCAGAGTCTTTTATGTAGTCTGTTTATAATAACAATGTTACTTTAAAAAAAAAATCACAAGATATCTTAAATATTTCCAAGCAACAGAACCCTTCAGTTTCAGCTGTACTTAAAAATCACAAAAAATCCAAAGTCTAATTTTTAATGGCAGAATTCTTTGATTAGACAGGAATTCATATACAGATAATAATGTCTAAAAATTCTTCAAATTACACTGTTTTCCTTATTGACAAATACTTCCTAGAAGAGGATAACCACCAATTTAATAATCTGGAGGTGAGGATAATTTTTAATTACAGATAAAAGTACTAAATGTTTCATCTTTAGGAATACAACACGCTCAAAACATTTTCCCCTTTAGAAAAATCTATCAGCTTCTCTAATGCACACACATTAAATGATATTCTCTGATATAACTTCTGGTACAATGGCCAATGCTGTACTAAACTACATTATTTCTATCCCATTACTATGTAACTAATACCTTCTTATGGTGTGAAAAACCCTTTGACAGTAAACATTTCTTTCACTATCATGTACATACTTGACCTTCAGATGCTCTACAACACATAAATCAAAAGCACAGACAAGAAAACATACACCATTGTATGTCATAAAAAAGAACATAAAATACAAAAGAGGGTCTTTACCTTACTGTACATTAGACCCTCACTTTGAATTTCAGGAAAGTAGAACTTTTTCAAAAGGCTAGTATCTAAAAGCAAAAGTAATTTGGCATGTTTTATCCAACATTCAATATTTTACATATATTATAAACACACACACACACAAACACACATACATGTATACATACAAATAAAAAGGGTTTTGGGTTTTTTTTTACCTAAATGCAAACTGGATGAGGATCCATGTGATGAAAGTGATGGCGGTGGCGTAAGTGAATGTCCTGGAGTTTGGCTTGGCAGAGGCATGCCTATTGGACTTGGAGAGGAGGAAAATCCCAGACTATTGTAAAATGGTTGCCCTATGGGTGCTAGGCTGCTACTAGATCTTTTGTACAAGTCAGAGCTAGTAGATAGAGACTCTCTCCTTGTGGCACTACTACTTGCAGAACTGCCAACTGAAGAAGAAATAAAAAAAACCCTAATTACATACAGTGTTAACTGAATAAAACCTATCCCCAACCAACTCTTGCTGGGCAATAATAGCAGTGATCACAATAATTATTTTAGAAACATTATGGAGATGATAATTACTGTGATAACTATACATAACAACTTATTAATCATAAAAGGGTATAAATGCACCCCAATAAATAAGCAATCCTTAACAGAGCAGTTATATGATTCATTATTTCACACATATTTTACCACCAACACATATAGTTAATACTGTGCTTTAATACCCTGGTATGATTTATGAACTCTGAATTGCAAAGCTGTCTGTTTTAGGTCATAAAAAGATTAAATTCAAGTAAGGTTTACTTTGGTATTATCCTGATGTCTGGAGCCTGTTTTTTAAGATTTCAACTCAATGCCAAAAAAAAAGAGATTATATTAATAAATGGAGCATTCATAAATTTCCCTCACCAGTCATATCTGACTTAGATTTTAGCTGTGTTCAAAATGAAGCCCATATTGGCCCGAATATTATTAGTTGGCTGTGAAAAACAAGTGGGAGCTAATGTCTCAGTATTGTTCATGTAATCCCAAGCATCAATCTTTTTCTTGGAAAATTAACACCTCTCTTTACTGGACCACACTAAAAACATGCCTTTACTCTTATACTTTAGGATCCTTCATTTTTTAAGAGTCTAGAATTGGCCTCCTGAGCTCCTTATGCAGGTTAGAAGTTCCTCCTGTCCCTCAGCTAGTTATGAGTGCATGCTAGGAAGAACAATTTGAATGTAAAGCAGCATGCATGTGTACAATCAAATCCTTTACTGAGTATGTAAAAGGTATGTCCCAAGTGTTTATCTCAAGACTCATTTATAACCAATATTCTCAGTTAAGTTTTCTTATTTTGAAATCAGTCTCTCTTAACCAAATACCTTTCATGTAACATTTTTTCACCTAAGGAATAAGGTCTCCCCTCCCCCATAAGGACAAGCTCTATATTCGGACCAATATGGCAATTCTTTCCAAGGAATTGTAAAGTCTACTAAATCATGGTTTTTACATTGTGAGTCATAAATAAGTAACTAATACACATATATAAGTAGGTCATACTTAGTATGGATTAAAGAAAACAATTAGAGAACATAATAAGTAAACCAAGTTGAGCTTCTAAAACATAGAAACCATGATTACCCAGGTTTTGTCAAATTCAAATACCTATATAGAAAGGGGGGAGGGAATGTGACAACTGTACAGGCAAAAGATTATACTGCAATATTGACTTTTATAGCATCCAATGCAGTTTCTAAAATACTGGCTATGTCTCATAGAACATTTCACATCTTAAGACCTTATATATGATAACTAGAATTAGCAAGGAAGCTATATGCACTTTAAAAGTAAAACTAAATTAAGCCTTAATGCAATAAACTTTGTTTGGTGTTGGCAAAATGTCAATATGTGCTATATCAAATATGCTAATTTAAAAGGACACTGTCAAAGTGATTGTTTGAAATATATATTACATACTTATCTCAGACCCCTACTTATCTTAATAAGCAATACAACTGGTAAGGAAGGAGGACACCAGCTCTTTTGAGAACAGCAGCGTTATCATTCCTTGGCCAAATAACCAAAAGAAACTGAATGTGACACATACAGTGTATTCACCCAAAGAGAAATCAAGATAAATATTTTTTAAAAAAAAAATCAGAAATTACTTCAAAATATAAAGAGGCTTATTTTGTAAATTACATGCAACACTGACAAACAAAATGTACCTAAGATACTAAGAAAGTAGATACATACTGGAATTACTCTTCATTCATCAACTATGCATAAGATATTAAATCACGAACTTTCAGTTAAAATATCACTTTAGAAATAACAGGTCACAGAAAGCATAATATAATTGTTACATTAGAGTAGCTGCCACTGCCTGGCCAAGTGTATTATAAATTGGAGTGTTTGATACTACTCAAAAATAAAACTATCAGTAGGAAAAGCTACGTAAAAACAAACAACTATGTATTTTAGCTTCCATTTATGTATGCAATTTGTGACACGGCAGTAACAGGTTTAAGAGTACATATGTATAGCATTTTAATGGACTCTCACAAAAAGTCAAAAAAAATGGAGATGAAATTTATCTAGAGGCAGTTATAAGTGCCAAGTCTAATGTTACTTTTAAATTATCAATTTAATTTTTAATTCATTTTTATACTATACTAGGAATTGAACCCAGGACCTAATGCACACTAGACAATCGCTCTAATCCTGTGCTATATGACTAGTCTTAATGTTCTTAAACCCAAGATAAAATGGCTATTTGCCAGAGCAGCCATCAGAATTAAGCACGTGATACTTAAAAGTAAGTAAGGCATGATGAGTGCCTTGAGGTAAGGGGAACTCCTAACTCTGAGACAGATGGGAACCTGAAGAACAACTGAGTAGAGTGATCTAGAAATCTGCATCAGAGCATCAATAGCATACATTAGAGAAAAGAATATGGAGTATATCAAAGCTGTTTCCCCCAAAGGATTATAAAGGGACAATAGCTGTAATTTAGAAACTACTTTATGTCTAGGATGTTTATATTTTAAACTGTATGTTCCATCAGTTTTGCTCAGAACATTTAGGACTCTTTCAGGATAATGTCTCAATTGGGTTAGAATCAAAGAATGAGTCTCATGGAGTACATCATCTGGACATAAAAATAACCAGAAAAGGAATGAAATAAGTAGAAAATTTAAAGGATTGGGTGGGAGAGTTGGCTTGATGTCTAAGAGCAATGGCTGCTCTTCCAGGGGACACACACAGGTTTTAAACCCAGCATCCGTGTGGTGGCTTATAACCAACTCCAGTCCCAGAGGACCTGATGCCCTCTTCTGGCCTTCAACTGCACATATGTAGTGCAAAGACACACATGCAGGTGTAACGCCCATATACATAAAATAGAATAAAAAAAATCTAAGAGAGTGAACACAAAGTCTGAATTCACCAGATTTGCCTTATGCTGTATTCATTATTTAGAAAATATTGTTAGGCAAGTAAAGCACTCCTTGATTACATTTCTTGAAACTGAAAGTGCCTTTTATTCCCTACAAGTTTACAGCTGTTCTACAAAAACATACTTATACTACAAAGATGAATAAGAAAGACACATCAGGAAAACGGCAAGCACCTGATAACTAGTACTGCTTAGTTTTGCCATTTTATTTCTTCTCTGGGAGGGAGACAGGGTTTCATGAAGCTAGGCTGGTCATAAGCTCCCTGTAAAGCCAAAGATGAACCTGAACTTCTGATTCTTATAACTCTACCCTCTTTAAGAAATGGAATTATAAACTTATACCATATCCAATTTAGACTGTGCTATGGATCAAACCTAGGGTTTTGAGCATACTAGGCAAGCACTCTACCAACTGAGCTACACTCCCAGACCAATCTTATCAATTTCCATATCAGAAAAGAATCTGAAGTGGTAAGAAAACAAATGGAAAATGATTAAGGGTCCTAAGAGTATTAAATATAAATGTCAAGGATTTTAGAAAAATTCCTTGAAGTCCAAATTCGTATCTGTGTTCTCTTGAAGGTTATCAATTACATATAAAGAACTAGAGTATGCTGTCGTTACCTAATATGAGGCTGTTTTAAAATTATGATTTCTTAATTCAAGTAAGAAACAATCTATTAAGTATACTGGTAGTTTCTTATGAGACTCTTTAATGATTCAACATTTATTTATTTAGATATTAGGCTAAATACAGAAATCCACAGTCAGCTACCCAAACCTAGTAAGAATGTACCATCCAATAATGACTGACTATTGTTCTTTTTAAATTTTCCAAATTTTAGGATGGCCAAGTATTTACCTCCTCCAACATTAAGGGGAATAATGAAGAACTAGTGATTAGCAAAATTTAGAGTACCACATTCTTAAAAGCTGAGAGCAGGGGGAGTATGGGCTTGCTGGAACAAGCTTAACATTTATAAATGCCTGAAAGACTGACAGGGATTCTGTAAAATTAAATTAGCGCCCCATACTTTGTTCCTATCTCTTCTACACTATGTTACTACTGCTTGTCTTTATATTAAAAACTCAAATACCTCAAATATACTTAGCAAAGTATACTTGTTTTTAAACAAACTTACCTGATGAGCCAAATCCACTGAGAGCTGAGCCTATAGCAGCTCCTAAAGAGCTACCACTTCCAAAGCCAAGAGACGCACTTCCAGGTTGGCCAGGTCCATGAGAAAATAAAGAGCTGCTCTGGGAGCTGTTAGCCAAAGAGCTGCTCCCATAAAATGAATTAGACTGCAGGTTAGTGCTTGGTTGCTGCTGCTGCTGCTGCTGTGGTGGCTGAGTGCCAATTGGCCGAAACAGACCGTTTGTGCTGCCTGTAAGACTATTTGCAGTTCCTCCAGCTGCTGCTGCTGCTGCTGCAAAATAATTTCAGATACTTCTTGAAACTACCCAGAAAAGAATCTAAAATCTCTAAAAATGTCAGTCATACTTACCAGCTTGTGCTGCTGCTGAACTAATTAAGACAGGTGTTGGAGCCATTAATCGTACTGGAGCTCCAAGGCCAGTTCTTGCTCCAGGGCCAACTACTAAGGCACCAGTCTGATCATAATAGGCAGTTGGAGCTAGTACTTGATAGCCTAGATAGCATTAAAATGAGTATTAATGAAAACACTTTACAACATAAAACATGAATACTTTTCTTTTTATTTGTGCTTAGTCAATGATTTCATACTATTACTACCAAACCTTTGAATACTAACCATGGAAAACCACATCTGAAGTATTTTTAAAATGTGTTTTTAAAAGGTAAACATTTCTCTCAAAATTTTTATAGAAGTACCTTTATCAGTAATGTCTTTTCTTACAAGTTATAAAAAGAGTTCTTTCCTTAAAACAGAAGCTAAGTAACAGAAAACATCACTGGCCAGTTATGAAGAAAGTAGCTAGAAAGACTAGAGGAAGTAAATTAGAACACTATATATATATATATAAAAAAAAGCTTATCTAAATTTTAGACCAAGTGCATTATCAGTACATTCCCTTAAAATTACACTTGTAAGCATCGCTTTCAAATCTTAAAATATGAGGGCCAGAGAAACGGCTCGGAGGCTTGGAATACTTGCTGTTCTTGCAAAAAACAAAAGTTCAGTTTTCAACACATATATGGCAGCTTACAATTTCAAGGGGTCTAGCACATACACTCAGGCAAAAAATACTCATACATACAAAATTAAACAAATCTTATTTTTATTTGGTTTTTCTAGACAGGGTTTCTCTGTGTAATGCTGGCTGTCCTGGAACTTGCTTCTCTGCCTCTGCTTCCCAAGTGCTGGTGTTTTTTTTAAAAAAGGTTCTGTGAGATAGAAGCCAGCCTGGTCTACATAGTGGGTACTAGCTACAGCTACAGAGTGAGACCCTGTCTCAAATCCCTCTCCAAAAGTTAAAAAAAAAAAAATCATCTGAGCAGATAACTTAAGATCACTAAGAAGTCTACCTGTAAAGATTCTCACAGAGTCCTTAGTTTTATTGTAGGCTTGTCTATGAGGCAAATAACATTTTTACATTACTAAAAAATAACTAGAAAGTAAAGTTCACCTCTAAGCAGTTTTTCTCAAGAGAATTCTTCCTCTGAACCAAAACCACACAAATGACTCATGTGACAACTCTGTTAATTTTCCCAAGGATGGTACATAACAAATACTGCTCCAATGGCAAAGGAGTAAACCATGAGTAACAGATATTTTGGGGTAGCAGGGTTTAACTCTCTCCTAGAACTCAGCTTCTGAAGGTTTGCTATTCACAGTGACAAGAGCTTGACAACTGTGAAAATTTATCAATAACCTCTCATGCTCTGAATAAGCTTTAAAACATAGAACATACCAAATTACATTAATGCAGTAGTTCTCAACTGTATTTTATCACAACCACACAGAAGTAAAGTCTTGGTAAAATTACAATAACAAAGTGGTTTCAAACATAGACAAATTCAGTTCATGTTAATGAACTATGCTGAGATAAACCCTTTATCATTAAGAGTAATACTTTCACATGTATTTTAAGTTAAAACATCAAATCCTAATGTAGTATTATATACAATACTAAATTCTCAAAATTTAGAAGCCAGTCAACAGTTCACGCTAATGCAAAACAATGGTCCTAAATTCAAGACTTAAATAGTATTCCAGCTCAAAAGCATTATGGTCCAGCTGGCCATAAGAGGTCTCAGCAAGTAAAGGTAATTCCTGATAAGCCTGATAACCTAAGTTCTATCCTATAACTCATGTGTTACAAGCAGAATTCTGCTTTAAGTTGTCTTCTGACCCCTACACACTTGTTCTCCATGCCTCAACTAAATAAATAAATGTTAAAAAAGCATATTGTCTATAACACCTGCATTAAAAACTAAAGGCTACCCCCATTTGGATACTGGGTTGCAATTACTCTTTACAAAAATAAAAACCCACACTTAAATGATGTATATAATTCCCCAAGAGCAATTTCCTGCAAGACTTGAGTTCATCTGACGCTGTAAATCTCTCTCAAATCCATCCATTCTTCTAATCACCACTATTCCTGTCCAACTTTACTGAGGTCATTTATGTTCTCTTATCTCACTTTTATAATTTTATGCTCCAGAATTATGTTTTTAACAACCAGTTTGCTACCACACCCCTCCTCAACACATTCTAAAATGTTTAAAATGAAAAGCAAAACTCTGAATATAGTTAACAAAGTGGTCCACTTAGTCCCTGACCATTAATCTGAAGACATATATGTAGGGATAATCTCTTGTATATTGTATGGAAGCATCATATGTCAATAAAAAGCTGGTGGCTGACAATCTGAGGCAGAATTAGAAGGTGAAACACTTGGCAGAGAGACAAACTCTGAGGAATAATCAGAGGAGATTTTGCCACCTGGGCTTGAAGGAAGTCAGACATATGAAACTAAGGAGAGGTAACTAGCCATATGGCAAACATAGACCAGTATAAATGTATTAAGTAAGTTATAAACTAGTGGGAACAAATCTAGTGATAGCTTAGCATTTTTTAATAAATGATAAGTCTCTAAGTCACTATTCAGGTACTGGAATATGGGTGGAAAAGCCCAAAGTCACAAATGGCACCCATCATGGTAGGCATGGATTCCACCAAACTTAGCTAAAAATCCAAACTTGAAAGATTCTGGTATTTTTAAAGCCCCTGTTGGAAAGGCAGGAAACAATCACCCCCTGGAGCAGTTTCCTACCCAGGCAGAAGGAATTCCTTTTAATACAGACCCAACTGGAGCCTTAGTACACTTCCTAGGCAGCAGAGGGACTGGGCAGCCTGGGCCGGTGAGAAATCAGTGTGTGACTGCTGAAAAAGCCTACAATGGCCTGGGCTGGAGCCAGAACAAGCACAGGGCCAGCTTTTCAGAGTGAGTGAAAGTCATATGTGGGTCCTCAGGGAAAGCCTGCAAGTCCCTCAGGTGGAGAGAAGAACCAACAGGAGGGGGCATAGCCAGCAGCCTGTACAATGTACTAGGTGAGTGGTAGAGACTCAGAATGCCAGCTACAGACTCGTGCAAACAATGGGAAAAGCTGAAAAATCAACACACTTGATAATATATGTGGGAAGTCCATAAGGAGAGTTAAAAAGAAAAATATTTTCTGTGTTAAAAAATGAAAAACACAATGACACAATGCATCTGGATCCCATATGATTTTGTTTTACTTATCGATGTACAAATAATTATTTTCTTAGTAACAATCACAATTTCAGATGTCCTTTTTAAAAGAGATCAGAATAAAGCAGACTTAGAAAAGGACTGGGGAATGGATAATGAGATTAAAGGATACGGAACACAAGAGATTAAAGGATTCTTTAAATCAGAATAAAGAATCTTCAGAATCCAATCTGAAACCTACAATGACAGCAAAAAGGGTAGTTCCAGATGAGAAAAATTCAGAAAGGCTTGAGGAATTAGAATGGCAATCCAGAGATACAAATAGTTAAAAATACAGATTCTGTTCAAGGAAGTCACCTTAGAACAATGTCATAAACAGCCTATATATGTTTCATATTGTAGAATTTGAAAATGTAAAATATTTACATGTATTAAAACATCATATAGTTGATGCACGTTCAGAATTCCAAGGGGCTTCTGCCTTGAGTTTTGAAAGAAATAATTCTGAGATTGTACATTTATTAAGAGATGGTAGCTATACTGGAAATGCCTTTACAGACTGAAGCTGATGATGCTTTGACATACATATCCAATAAATCAGAACAGTTTTTTAGATATTATAGTATAAAATATATTACAGATATATCTTATAATAGTACAAGTTAAGCAATTGTAAAAAGATCTAACTATGCTTTAAAGGAAATAGAGAACAGAAGTGGGATATGGATCTCCCAGACATAGATTAAATGATTTTTTGAAGTAGGTTTCATTTACTTACTTATTTATTTATTTATTTAATGTATATGAGTACACTGTAGCTATCCTCAGACACACCAGAAGAGGGCATCAGATCCCTTTACAGATAGTTGTGAGCCACCATGTGGTTGCTGGGAATTGAACTCAGGACCTCTGAAAGAGCAATCAGTGCTCTTAACCATTGAGCCATCTCTCCAGCCCATGCTTTATTTTTTTAAAGGTCAATTAAGACAGCTAAGACAGCAATGAACACTGGATTGTAGAAAGAACTGATGAATTAGATCAACCTATGTATGTGATAACCTCAGAATGACAAGAAAGAAATGTGTTGCATTGAGGAAGAGGCTTTGCCTGTTTCAATAGGAAAAGAAAAGCTGTGGACTCCATCAAAATTAGTAAAACTTAGATTTGACCGGAGGAGACTTCCTGAAGGTCTTGGCAATAGCAACAAAGGAAGAAACCAAGAAATACAATAAAACAGTTAAAGCATATACACTGATCCCTTTATATGGGAACAGTCTTGAAATTGGCTAAGATTTAGATGTCTCAAGCCAGGACTACAGCTATGCATACATAGCACATAAATCTTGCTGGCTAGAGTCCTCAAGACTTATCATGTCATCTTTTATATGGTATGGGTGAAAATTTATATTAGTTTGGATATATAGCCCAAATAGATTTATAAAGTTTGATGCCCTTTCCCAAATCACAATATAAAGAATCATCGTTCGATGAACTGTACACACTGTATGTTAATTCCATACATGTTAATGCAAAAGTGTACATTCCTTTTGAAAGATTCTATGTTTGCAGAACAAAAGGACCAGACATCAAAGAAGACAAGGCAAAGCTAATAATCCAGGTTAATATGTAAGGATGGATTGGCCAAAGAGATGGTAACAAAAGAGAGATTGGATTCTGAAAGTATCTGTTCAGAATAGATGTGGCTATGAGGGTAAAAGGGGAGCAAAGCATTGCTTCTATTTTCTGATGCAAACTTTATACTAGACCTAGTGTTTACAATGAAGCAAAGATAAAAATAAAAATGTAAATTTACCGAGCCCATATTTCCCAATTTATTAACATGAGAGTCTATAGGTTCTTTTCTTAAAACATGTATAGGTGTTTGTCTTGCATGTAAGTCTGTATACCACATGTCTGCCACCAGTAATGCCAGGCAAGGGTGTTGAATGTCCTGGAACTCAAATTACATGGTAGTGAGATACTATGTGGGTGCTGGGAATCAAACTAGGACCTCCAGAAGAGCAACCTGTTCTCTTACTCCCTGACCCATATTTCCAGCTTCTCCCAGCTTTTTGTGATAGGTAAATTTTCCTGATATTAAGTAATTATGTGTGATAATTAGTTTTAGTTATCAACTTGACAATCTAGAAGTAGAAAGATGCTTAACCAGAAACAGTTAAAAAAACACAAACAAACAAACAAACAAACAAACAAACAATCCCAAAAACCATCAAACCCTTGATAGTTGTGTTAAGGATCCTGCAATATTGTCATCCCCAAAATTGGATTTCTCAAAACAAAAATATTTGATTTCAAGTATTAGTATCTGGATCTGAGGGGATTTTGTTTGCTTGCTTTTTGAGACAGGGTTTCTCTGCATAGCCCTATCTGTCTGAAACTCACTTTGTAGGTCAGGCTGGCCTGAAACTCACTACCCTTGCCTCCCAAGTGCTGGGATCAAAAGCATGCACCATCACTACCCAGATGGATTCTGAGTTTTCAATAATGTATTAATAAACACTCAAAGTTTCAAAAATTCTGAGTTGGTCAGTCCTCACTTAACATTTTAAATCTCTTGAACTTTCCCTCCCCACCCTCAAAATCACTGTTTCCCCAAACTACAGTTATATACAAAACTACTTATATACCTGGCATGCCTGCAGCAAGACTCTGACCAAAAGCCAACGTTGGGTTTGCAGCTGCAGCTGCTGCAAGTGACTCTGCTTGCTGCCCTTGTTGGCCCTGACTGGGAGTAATAGGACGCTGACCTGCTCCAGGACGAAGAACCTAGAAAGACAGTTAAACTCAGTTAAAGGGAATATAGCAACAAATTCATCTTAGACAACTATATACACATCACAGTAGAATTTGGATCTTTTTTGAAAAATAAAATATATTATTTATTAAATAATTTTTAATAAATTTACTAAATTAACTTATTAAATAAATTTTATTTATTTTATTATCATGAAAAGTTATAATTTCCATCATAAAAACAAAGAAAAAACTACTGGTCCTTGACAACTACAATACTCTATAAAGCAACACTGGGGTCTAGGTCTTTGAGTAAGTTACTTATAATACTTATGCCCTACTATTCTCCTTTTAAAAGATCCAACTAAAGGGGAAATTATTATTAATCAAAATTTACATTATTTTCTAAGGCTGAACACTGAAACATGAGAAGCTTAAGGAAACTCACCCTTATGAGACTATGATGTCAAGCTAAAAACCAACCAAAAAAAAAAAAAAAACCTCACCAAAGACCAAAGCACAAAAAACAAAATTTTGGAACTCAAGGAAAGTTTAGCAAGAGTAAGAACCTATTTAAACATGAAACCTTAGTGTGAAAAATAATAAAGTAACTTTAAAATAAGGTAGAAAGCTCTTAAAATAGTAAAACATAATCATAATGAAATAGTAACACATTTCACAAATATCCAAGCAATTCCTGGCAGAGCAGATTCATTCTAAGTGCACATACAAAAAAAATACAGGTTAAATAAATTATTAAATGATGCTATGATACCATACACAAAGGCTAAGCTAAGTAATACCTTCCACAGAACATCAATATGGTATTTAGATTATTAAAGAAAAGTCATAGCAAAAACTACCTACACCAAACAAGCAACAAGGTATTTAAGTTGCTCTGTAGAAATAACATGAACACAGCAGCTAGAATTCTCACTTAACATTGTGTTTCCATTTATCAACATAATTTTATTTCAGGCCCTTACAAACTGTCTCTGAAGGCAGACTGGAGGATCTGCGCATGTTTGAGGCCCACCATGGCTTTATAGTAAAGCCCTGTGAAAGAAAAACTCCACCTAATTAATGCTTTATTTGGGAAATTAAAAGTAATCTTTAGTGAAAATGTCTTGTCTTTTCATGATTAACAGTACTCATTAAATATTTCCTTTTACTAAACAAAATTAACATTATGTAACTACTTAAACATCTGAAGACAAATGAAGGAACAAGCTCTTTGATTCAGACATCAACAACGTTTATTTTGATGTTTATTGAAACAAGGCCTCACTACTCATGATAGGCTCGCCTCAGTTTCCCAGCGGTGATTGAAATTACACTTACCACCACTTCAAGTGTATTAGAAACTTTTAAGGAGCAATAAAAATAAGCTTATGGGGCTGGTGAGATGGCTCAGTGGGTAAGAGCACTGGCTACTTTTCCAGAGGTTCTGAGTTCAAGTCCCAGCACTCACATGACAGCTTGCAACCATCTATAAAGGGGTCTGATGCCCCCCCCCTTTTATGGTATGCAGGCGTACATGCAGACAGAATACTCATACAATAAAAAAGGAACATAAGATAAAAAATAAGCTTTAAAATTACTTGACATTTGAAAAAAAGCAAAATAACAAAAATAGGACACACTAAACCATTTTTGTTTTAGGGTTTTGTTTTATTTCACAGACAAGGTTTATTTGTGTAGCCCTGTTAGGCCTGGAATTAGCTCTATAGACTAGACTGGCTTCAAACTCAAGAGATTCTCCTGCCTCTGTCTCCCAAGTGCTAGGATTAAATAAAGGTGTGTACCACTACTGCCAGACTACATCAAACTTTTAAATGATGATCAGAAAATTAAAAAAGTCAGTTAGTAGTTGTATATCAATTATATATTAAGTACTATCATGCTATCTACGGAGGAAATGGACATCTTTTAAATACCAGGAACTCAATGGAATTTAAACAATCCTCGGTTTATTATTTCACAAAGAAAGGCCTACCTGCTGCTGTCCAGGCTGAGCTTGTGATGCTGCTTGGTGATTGGCTGTGTTGCCTGCCGCAGCTGCAGCTTGTTGCTGAAATAAATTGGCTGGATACACCCCCCACGGAACACCGTAATACTGAGGTGGAACCACTGCTGGACCTAAACCCCATATGGCCCAC
This sequence comes from Grammomys surdaster, assembly GCF_004785775.1. Taxonomy (NCBI): domain Eukaryota; kingdom Metazoa; phylum Chordata; class Mammalia; order Rodentia; family Muridae; genus Grammomys; species Grammomys surdaster. The sequence goes on from NW_021604657.1 coordinate 7,072,705, forward strand.
CAAAAGAAAAAAAAAGTCACTAAGTTTTATACACGAGATCAGCTACCATTAAGTTATAAAAGGAGACAAGTCTAAGAGTTAAGAGTTGACCGTATCTATTATCTTTCTCCTCACACTTGCTATACCACACTCTTTTTCTGATTCTTTTAAGACATAGTATCAGTCAGGTATGGGTTTTTTTGTTGTTGTTGTTAAATTGAGACATAGTCTCAGTCTATAACAACTAATCTCAAATTCATAATGCCTTGCTTCAGATTCCCAATTACTTGCACCATTACTATACCCAGCTTACTATGGATATCAAAGACAGGAGGAGAGTGTTCATGACAGCAGTGGCCTTACTGAATAGATTCAAAGTTAGTCCACCAGACTCATGCAAGTGCTCAGGAATGACGACAATAATACAATCAATATAAACCATGGTTAAGGACTCAACTTATTTCTGTATCTGTAGCCAATTCAGTCGAAATCAAACTTCCCCCAAAGACTTACACAAGACCAGCAGAATGGTCTGCCAAATAAGACTGCATCTGACAAGCATGCAAGGTTCCCTTAACTTAAATAAACAATTAATACAGCTTTGGCTTGAAGAACAACTGTCAATAAAATTCCTTTCATACTGTTTGCACCCAGCTTGCTTGTAATGCTTAAGAAATGTTTTAGACACACATTCTCTTAAATAATTTCATCTATCTTCAGCTCATTTCTGAAAATTAATGTCGCTTTGTTTTGAGCATTAGGATCAGTTATTTAAAATGAAGATGTAGGCTCCACACTGTAGGATTTCTAAACTACAAACTAGAAATATAAACCAATTCCATATAGGGATGAAAAAGAGTTATTGTTGTAGTGTTGCTACCCTGTAATAGTAAAACTGAAAAATGAACACTCTGCAAATTTCAGTTTATTATGGACAATATATTAGTTTCTCAGAGGAACTTCAAATTGCTCACAGCACCCCTCCCATAAAAAAAACCTTACATCAAGATTAAAACCAAATTTGTAACAAGCAACAAGGATAAACAAGTTACCTGCTAATGTTGCTGCTGCAGCCAATCCTGCTGCAGTATACGGGTCGGTCCCTGGAGGAGCAGCACTAATAATATATGGATTTGGCACAAATGCAGCTGGAGCAAGGCCTGCTGAGAATACACCAGCTATATTTAAAAGGGTGAGAAATAATAAACGAAAATGTAAAGCATTTCTTCACTAGGTGAAAACACGGCTATTCTGAATCTAGGGTGGGACCGCATACGATGATAAGGGTTCAGACTTTTACTGAATAACCACATTTACAAAACCATCAGCTGTTTCATGAAACTTTTGGTCACCCTAAGTAGTTTGGACTTTGTCCTCAAGACAATAGGGAAACAAGAAAGAATTTAAAAGGGAGTGACTTTAAGTCTTTTAGATTTTTAAGTCTATTTCTGAGCTTAATATAAGCCCATACTAATTAGGTAAAAAATGATCGAAAATTATGTGTTTGCAGTATTCTTATCAAAAGAGAAGAAACTTCCAGGCACTGGCAGTTACCACATATACACCCTTTGCCAGTTGCTGAACATGTACTGCTGCAATTGTCTCTTCTGGAAAATAACTAAGACAAACTGAAAAGGGAAGGAAATAATGAACATGAATACATTTAAAATTAAAGGAGTTAGAGACCCAGCTTTAGATGAGGATGATACAGATGAGTTTGTTTTTAACTTATCTTTTGGAGACAGGATTTCTAAGATATAGGCTGCAATCCACATAATTTCATGCACAGACACACACAACGCAGCCATTTTTCAAAACCATTTTTTGGAGGGTAAAAAAATTAAGATATGGGTTCAAGACTAGTCTTATGCTTGCCATCATTTGCTCAGGATTGCATGCTAAACTCTGCCCCAGGTCAACAATTTAAAGATTTCTCCCTGGTTGGAGCTGAGGATGGCTCAAGTGATTAAGAGCACAAACTGGCCTTGTAGAGGACCTAAAGTTCAGTTCCCAGCATCCATCCACATCAAGCCTCTCACAACTGTCTGTAACTACAGCCTAGATATACCTAATACTTCTGGCCTCTTTGGGCACTGGTGGGTGTGCAGGAACACACACAATAATAAAGACTAAAAAAAAAAAAAAAATAGATTCCCACTGATTTCATCTATTATGGATTTAGTTATTATAGGAATAGGAAATATATGTATATATACTAGTACTGATGTTCTACTTAAGGCCACCAAAAACCCAAAAACCAAAAAAACTGGAAAGCTGGAATTTACTTTTTAAAATGTGTTGTATCATAAAATTACATATGCCATTTACAACTTGCCAAGACAGAAATCTATCCAATTTTGTTGTCTTCTACCAATCTGATCAGGAAAGTAAAACACTGAAATAAGGAAAACAATTTTAATTTATGGTTCTTTTACTATCAACAAGACAAAATGTGCCAATACTTCTTAACTCTTACTCTCTAAGTTAAAAATTCAGTCCACAAACAGAGAATCAATTATCTAAGCTTTTTTCAAATAGCCATTTTTATACATTGCTTTGAAATGTCAAGATTAAAACTGATATATGGCATGGTGGCACTAGAAGGTATAAGCAAGAGCAAGGCCATCCTTGGCTACATAACAAGTTGGGTTCTGTGAGGGCAAAGATAGCTCAGTGGGTAGAAGTGCCTGTGGCCAAGACTAGCAAACTCAAGTATACAACCCCCTACTTCTCCATGCATACACAGTACATAATGAATGATTTTTTAAAGCTTATAATTCATGTTATCATCCTTCCCTAAACACACAGACACACAGACACACAGACACACACACAGTGTTCTTATCTACCAATGAATGCACTTGTATTTTCTAGGCCAATGCCATAGTTTTAATCACAAGTAATAGCTACTTAATATAATTGAGCAAGTCCCCACTTTATACTTCAGTTTTTTACTAATTTCCTAGCTTCATTTTCCTGAGACAAACATCAAAAACAAAATATCTAATTTTCAAACTAATGAATCCCCACTAGAATTCTGACAAGAATATAATAAACCAACATTCCAATTTGGAGAACTTACAATGTTGAACATTTCCCTGGAATTTTTTTCTTCAAACTTTCAAGGAAGTTCAAAACAAAGTGGTTTTCTTCCTTCCTTTATTTTTTGGGTGAATAAGTGTAGACCACACTGGCGTGAAACTCACAATGTAACCCAGTGATTTTCACCCTTACTAATGCTGTGACTCTTTAATACAGCTCCTCATGTTGTGGTAACCACTAACCACAAAATTATTTTCACTGCTACTTCATAGCTGTAATTTTGCTATTGTCATGAATCATAATGCAAATATCTGATATGTAGGATATTTGGTATACAACCCCTGTGAAAGGGTTGTTCTTTAAAAATTCTCCTCTATCATGTCCTGGTCACTATAGACTATCTCACCGTTCGAGAGGATTTCTCAATTTTCTCTTAGGTAACAGCCATACAGTAATTGCCTTTTCAATGATTTTCATATCATGTTACAGTTTCAAGACCTCTACATAATCTTTGATGTCTTAAATTTATCTCCACCGCCACAAAGAAAGGTTTCACTATGCAAGCCTTGCTGATCTGAAATTCTCTATTAAACCAGGCTAAGTCCTAAACTCACAAAGATCTGGCTTTCTTTGCCTGTCCAGTGTGAGGATTATAGGAGAGTGCCATCATGCCAAGTTTTGTAGGGAGTGAGGAAGCCCTGAGACAATGTGTGTTGTTAACATGGACCCGCTATGTCAAGGACCCTACCCAATGTCTCAACCACATGGGAGTGGCAAAGCTTTCCCCAGACAAGCCTCAGAGGTACTGCAAAACAATTGACAGTGTCCATAGCTTTCTCCCTCCAGATGTTTACAAGTCTTAAGACTGCTCCCCTAGAGAACCTGCTTCTGAGGAGTAAACCTGCTCCTTCTTCAGCTTTATACAATGACACTTCCCTATTCAGTGATATATAACAAGCATGCTAAACTTCTGGGGTGCTGAGTCTTCTCTGATAGCCCAATTCACCCAATACCAACCTTTTCTTTGACTACGTGTCTGTCTTGTCTTCCTTGCCACCTCTACTCAGGGTTCTGAGAAGGCCATGGAAGGACAAAGAAAACTTATCTCTAAATGCTGTAAATGCACTTTTTAAATGGTTTATGAAACTTTAAGGCTCTTTTCTTATATTTTATACTCTGAGTGTGTACTCCTGTTGAGACTGTTTATGTGATTGACTGTTCTTATTTCCACCGTCATCCCTGTTTCAAACATCACCTATGTGAGTTTTCTCTCATCTGTTCATGACCATCTCAACTATATTCTGCAAGTCAAACCTCCTAACCAAATCTATAAGCACCCTATGGAGGAGGTTGTTCTTCCTTATATGGTTTACATGGTTCAGACGTCTCTCAACTCTGGTCATTTATCTCCTAGCTTCTTATCAGATTTCAATGCTACAGATTTTGAGATATCCTGTACTATAGAAATTTGCAATCATCTATACAACCTCACCTTTTCCTTTTGACTTAAGCACATATTCTCTGTGTACAATGTCTACTTTTAAAAATACATTGTATCTAATACTTTTTACTAATCTTCTTTTATATGGACCAAACCTATATTGCTACCTATTTTTGAAAAAAAAATGAAAAAACCTGTTCCATAATTTTTAGATGTCTGAAAAAAATTAACATGCAAAGCAAAATTTAACTTAGATGGTCAGTTGTGGTGCATGGTGAGGCAAAGGGAGGCAGAGTCTCTAATTTTGAGGCCAGTCTGGTCTACACAGCTGGTTCTAGGACAGCCAAGACTACACAAAGAAACACAGTCTTTTGAAAACAAAATAAAAAAACAAAAACAAAAAAATTTAACTTATGTACTCATAACTTGCTGAAAACAATTATCCTTATTATGTATCACTTATGACAATGTTCATACTACTACAATGGAGTTACTGGCTAAGATCATAGGGACTGAAAAGCTTAAATTATTTGCTGTGTTTACCCTTCTATAGAAAAGGTTGGTCAACCCTTTTAGAAGGCTCTTTACATCAATACTGAACAAGATGGTAGTTACTAGCCACATAATTCCAGTAAGCATACAAAATGTGACTAGTTTAACTTAAAGACCAGGTAAACACTTATATCATTTCAGAATTAAAAGAATGTAAAATTTCTCATTAGTCAGTTTCTTACCAATATCCTGAAATGATACAATGGGTTAAGACAATTAAATAATTTGGATCACTTTTACCCAGTTCATGTTTTAATCATGGTCACTAAACAATTTAAAATTATTCATAGTATGTACTCTATTTCTACAGGATTCTGCTGTTCTAAGTATGCTGTAATCTAGCCAAAGGATGACTGCAAAATTTGATTAATAAGAACCAATGGTCGAAAAATAAGTACTTACAAATGGGAAAATAAGACTAAAAGAGTCAGTTTGACAGCTTGTGATTTCCATAAAATATTTCCAATTTATTCAGGTTTCTAAAATTTGTATCCAATTGTCAAGACTGCTTAAGATCCTGTAAGTTCATACAAGCATCAGGTAATAAACTCTTGACACACACACACACACACACATACACACACACACACACACACACACCCCATTTCTAAACTCATTTCATTAGAGCAAGTATTCTGATAACAAAACTTGACAATTGCAAAAAACAAAGACAAGTCACTTATAAATAAATGATCCTTAGAATTAAGGATCAGGCTGTATAGATTAGCTCACCAGTTAAATATGTTTGCTGCTCTTATCAAGTTCTCTTCCGAGCACCGCATCAGGCAGCTCCTAACTGTACTATACCAACTATAGGGAATCGGATACCCTTTTATGGTTTCCAAGTACACTCACAAGCATATACTCATATTAACTGAATTCATATAAATAAAAAAACATTATAAAAATTTTTTTAAAAGAAAATCAATTATGGGAATCAACCCAGGAAGCACAGCTTCCTGTGTGCTATGCAAGCATGTTAACAACTGAGCTACAACCCACAAAAATAATTTAACCACTTATCAACATTAGACTTGAACAAAACAACACTATGCATTCATTAAGAGTAATTTATGCCATTTTAATTTTTCCAAAGTATATTTTTAAAACCCAAAATTCTTGAAGTTTATACCCCCTAGTGCCAAAAAATCTACAAAAACTTTCAAAAAATTGCAAAGACCAACAGCTGTGAAATATTAAAACTATCATAAAGTTCCAAGTAATAAAACTTGTTATATTTCATGAAGAGATGCACCTAATATGTTTTTAACAATAAAAGAAGGGCTAAATTAATAAATACATGGATAAAGGAGGCCCAGGAAGAAAGAAGGTCAAGTAGATGCCGCAATTAGAAATATATATATATACATATATATATATATATGTATGTATACACACACACACACACACACACATATATCCTTGTAAAAACGCAAAGTAAAATTCCTAGAAAGCTTTAACAGCACTAATGCAGAACAATATATATTTGAGGGAAAAGAAACAAATTAGTCTCTAAAGAGCACTTGAGGACTGGAAACAGTTCAGTGAAAGGGGACCCAGTCCCCCCAAAACCAAGAAAAAAAAACAACAAAGAAATCCTACCACAAAACACTTGCAACTAGAAAATAAATCAGAATCAGGTAGTTAGATAAATCTATAGTGATAAAGAATACAAAACTATATGTGCTCTCTATTAATATCATCTTGCTAGTTTTAACACGCTACAACTAATTATATAAGGAGGAGGATTAGAATAAACTAGACAGAAGGGTATGAGGAACTCCCCATATTTGTTAAATTTCATTACCATTTAGAAAGCCCCAAAATATATTACATTTGAACTTATTTCACTCCATATCTACTATTAAAAGGGTCAAAATCAAAGGACTGGGAAGAGAAAAAACAAAACAGCTATTAGCATATTCATTATTATCTATATTATTAAACAGTAAAGATGTGTAAGTGGTTGGAAAAACAAGAAACAGACAAAAGCTACTAAACTATAAGACAGCAAAACATGTACCGAACTTGAATTTTATCAGTAATAAATATATGGTTAATTCACATTAATTAGAACTAGATGTCAAAAAAGTTAATGATTTTAAAGATGACTTCTTGGGATTCCTGTTTTTGATTAATTCTAAAAACGAGCATTCTGACTGGATAATAGGTTATATAAATAGTAATATTTCATTTCTGGATATTTGATTTTCAATTACCCACTGAGAAAGATCCTAAAAACTAACATTTATCAAGTATAGATTTTCAAATTTTAAAATGTATATGCACATGTGTTTTCATGCCACAGAACACATGATGAGGTCAGATAATAACCTGGTGCTCTCCATCACAGATCCTGGATTTTAAGATCAAATTTAGGTCATCAGGTTTTGTGACAAACCTGCTCAGGCATCTTGCTGGTCCAAATTACAGACAGATTTAACCAATGATGCAAATAATCAAAATGATTTCCCCCATTAATCATAATCATAATCCTTAGAACGTAATCTGTTACTACTAACCTCAGAGGTGTTTCAGAAAGTAATAAAATGTAAACAAGTCATTATTTTAAGAAATAAAAAGGAAACATTTTAAATACTTTAATACAAGATCTTTCTAACAATAATGAAAAGGGTAATTCATAAAGACTTACCTATATGCGGCTGCTGAGCTGCTGCTAATGCATATTGCTGCTGTTGAGCTGCAGTTAACTGCTGAACTGTTAGTGCATTAGTCCTCTGAAAGAGCTATCCAGGAAAATATTTAATACAAAGATTAATACCAAAACACTGCAATCCTCATTAAAAAGCTGTGAATATTTTAAATACTTATTTGAAGAACTTTCTTAATCATAATGACACTTTAATTAATAAAGCATTAAATGTCAAAACCCCTGTCATTCTTACTGATTCACACCACTTCAGATTACACTAGTAATATTGTTAAAGAGACTTCTTAAAGAAGTATCTTTACCTGCTGTTGGGAATTGTAGTCAAAAAGGCCTACAGTAGCTCCTGAAGAATCCATGGGTACCTGATTACCAGGATAGTCAAACTGTAAGGAATCCAGACCAACTTGGTCCATTGCATCCAGATTCTGAGTTTCAGGATTTGAAAATTCTTCAACAAGTGGTTTATTAGCTGTCGGGTTAGGAAGAGGCCCCAATCCTTCTGGGGGATTAGTACTAGGGCCAAGGCGCTCAACTACTTCAGTTGGAGAGGCTTGACGACTTCCAGGAGTACGACTAAATAAAGAAAACAGAAAAGCACTATGAGTAAAAGTAACAAGTCAAAGGGTAAAAATGGTGAAGTATGAAGAAATAAAAGGGTCCTAAAATATGAAGAATAAATAATGCTTTCTGAGCCATCAACTATTTCCGTTTCTCATATTTCTTCCTATTTAGGAACTACTTAAAATAACAGTTTCAGTATTTTTAATTTCATCACTCTCCTCAATTTGAATAGCATAATCATAGCTCAATCATACAGGTAAGTCAAATATACAGGCAAGAAAAGTTGTTAAAATTTAGAACTATACTACCTGAAACTTTTGTCTAAAATCATAGACAAAAATTAAGAATAAAAAACAATTATTATAACAACAAATGTGGCAAAATTCCACATATCAAACAACTAACCACACATGATGGTCTCAGTTTCTGTGACTGAAAGAAATCTAAAAAACAAAAGCTGACTCACAACTGTGACTTTTGAAGGTTTTTGTGAGCAAATCCTTTTATCTTTTGGGTCCACTTCCTCAATGAGAATAAATGTACGACTGGGTAGTTCTAGCTAAAAGAACAAGAGAAGGGGCAAGCAAGAAAGGGAGCAGCAGCCAACCAGCAAGCCTTTTTGAAAGCCCTATACAATAAATACTACCCAAAGACCATCTTTACTGTATCAACTTGTTTCTGTTTAAACCACCAAAAGAAATGTAAATGTAGAAATTTTTGAAAACTTAAAAGTATACAGAAAACACACACACAAAATGTTATATAAACAAAATATCGTACTGCTCTAACATACAATTGTCACAAGAAATTCACTAATACTGGATTAAAATTTCAGCATTGGTTTCTGTTCTCATCAACGTCCTTCACATTTCTGACATTCTATTATTACTACTACAACTACTATTATTATTGATGTAGTATTCTGCCTGCATGTATGCCTGCAGTCCAGAAGAGGGCTCCAGATCTCATTACAGATGGTTGTGAGCCACCATGGGGTTGTTGGGTATTGAATTCAGAACCTCTGGAAGAGCAGCTAGTGCTCTTAACTGCTGAGCCATCCCTCCAACCCCTTCTAACATTCTTTTTACATTGTTTTTAATCCTAACTTAGTTCATCTTCTTATATGTGTTTTATATAGGAATCTAGTGTACTGCTCTGAGAAACAATGCATTCATAGCACATTCAAAGTATAATTGTCAAAGTATTAGTAGTAATAAGTGTTTTACTTGCCTCAAACACCAGCTGCAATAGCCTCTAATTTAAGAGGTTCCTCATTGGCATAAATTTGCTATCATATACACAGCAGTTTACAAAGTAATTCTTAGTTACAAGTACAGACCATTAAGTACTTAAAACATTCATGCTACTTCCAAGTCAATCACTATCTTTCCAATATTAGATTTCAAATGTGTTTTGCCTTTAGCTATAACCTGCCTTTTGTGGAGCTTTTTCACTTGAAACAGTTAAAATAAACAAACAAACAAAAAAAGCAAACCAAAACAGGGCTTCTTATTAATTAGCCAATTTAAAAAGGTGGACTAGTCCTAAATTTCATTCTAATAATGTATATATTCATGACATGTTTTACTACAAATTTTAATGATAAAATTAAAAGACACCATATAGCCACAGCTATTTTTCTAAAGCATTTTTACATGTCAAGCACTATTGATACTGTATTTAACTAGTAATATCAAACACATATTTAAAATCTAATAGAACAAACCCCACAAATATAGAAGTTCATATTAATGTTTAAAAGGGAGCAATAACCTTTCACATAAAACAACTCAATATAGCAAAAGCAGAGAACAAACGAACATATTGTGCTATCAGTGGTGCTATTTTCTTGCTATAGTTAATGGTGTGTTAACACTTCAATTATAAATATATAAATCAACTGAGTTTTAAATGCCTGACCTTCACTAAAACTTAGTAGCAGAAAAGAAAAATCAAGAAAAGATTCTAAATAAACAACATTGATTTTTTTTTCTCTTGTCAAAAGAGGTTTACTGGTTTTGGATGCTTTTTTGCACTAGGAACAGATGAAAATGATTTTTTAACAGACTATTATTCTTTGTTAGGTGAAGGCAGTAAATACAGGAACATAAAATGCACCAAGTAACTGTCCCTTTATCTAAAGTTCCATGGTTCATGAGGTGAAGCTTGACCACTAACTAGAAACTCCAGGGGTCAGCCTGAAGCATCAACTTTCTAGCATAAAGGTAAGTGTGCAGTGTTTAATCTAAAGCCAATGACTGAAAAACCAAATCAAAACAACAACAAAAAAACACATTTAATCGCTAAAAACAACTAAAAATAAATATTCAAGAATTCCAAACTTAAAAAAGCTATCGCCTACTTGAAGAAGCAATTATGTACTAGCACAATTCATACAGTACAAGAAAACCACTGATTCCTAAACTAATTTTGCCTCATATATCTAAGATGAAAAAAACAAAACAAATGTCAGGGGATAAAAAAGGTAGTTAATATAGCAATACAAGAGAAAAATTCACTGCAAGATACTCAAGCCCAACTCAAGGGGAGAGGAAAAATTATATTAAACCTGTAAGTCACAAATTAGCGAAGAAAAAAGTTCTTATTTAGTTCATAAGACAAAAATAGCACCTTCTAACATTAATCTTCCAACGTAACACTGACCTAGATATAATTTTGAAGATTTTTAATGACTTATGATCATTAATTTTATTTAAAAAAATTATCCAGATTAACGCAAGGCACAAAGGAAGTAAAGTAATCCTAAATTAGAAAAACAATCTAAATCAATCACATCAACTAACTGTAATAACTCCTAAAAGAAATGTTTTTCTTCTTGAAAAAGTTAAAAATCTTACTTAAAATCTTTGCAATCGGCATCCATTCCATTTGGCAAACCTCTGCCATTTATTTTAGAGTCCTCATCATCTTGTTTAAGATCTCTGTTTTGGTCCTCCTCAAATGGAGAAGCCTTGCCTTTTTGATCTCCTTTCTCAGGTCCATCTGTTTCAGCATCTCTAGTACCCTGAGGAAAAAGAATCTGTTTGATTCTCAATACTTAATAGAACAGAAAAAAAGGCACCAAAAGGTAGTCTAAAACTACCCTGTAGTGTATGTAATGATAAAACAACAATTTAATTTTGTTAAGTGAACTAATTTAGCAAAGGCCAAAAAACTAGAGATTTATAACAGAAGGGTTAAGTCAACCTTAACTATAGCGGTACAGGAAAAGCAGTAACACCACAAATTAAAGTATTTAATTGTTACATAATTCAATTTAGTTACAGATTAAGTACTATCAGGAGTAAGCAATATTACCTTTGCAAAGTAAGTTTTAAAATATGATTTGGTTTTTGTTAACACAGTTATAAAAACATAAGTACTTGTGATTATTCTATAATTTCATGAACTAAAGTAAAGAAAACAAATTGTAAATAGCTTTAAAGTTTCTTTCAGTTCTATGGTCAGAAAAATAAGCTGGCTAAACTGGAAGCAATGACCCATATTTGTAATGCCAGGACAGGAGACTCAGGCATGACTCAGCTAGCCTGGTCTACACAGTGACTTTCAGGCTAGCCAAGGATTTGCCGGGGGGTGGGGGGGTGGAGAGATAAGATATTAAGATAGATAGATTAGATAGTAAGATCTTATGTCAAAAGGAAGAAATAAAAGAGCAAAATACCATAAAACACAAAATTCAAGGAAAATATTAATTTTTTATTCAAAATACTTACAAAAGTTCCCTTCCTAAATCGAGAATCCAATTTATCAGCAGGAGAGGAACTTAATACATATTCTACCATGCTCACACCAAGGCCTCCACTTTCTGAGCGCGGAGAAAGAATTGCATTTACTTCACTGTTTCCATGAAAACTCTGTCCAGATCTTCTCTGTACCATAATAGGCTGGGACATTGAATGATCTGTTTGGAAAAAATACATAATACAGTTTTACTTTTAAGCCCAAGTAAAATATAGTTTACAAATTAACGTATCAATTTCAAGAAAACCAGTACTTCCTTTTATTATAATATTCTTGTTATAATACACAATTTTTTATTCTGGATAGTTGGGACATCTTTTTTTTCAAATGATTCATTTTATTATTTGTGTGAGTCAGAGAACAGTTACATGTAGACAGTTCCCTCCGTCCACACTGACATGGGCACCAGGGATCAAACTCAGGTTGTCAAGCTTCGTGGCAAGTGTTTTTTTACCAGCTGAATAACATCACTGACCTAAGATGTTTCTTAAAAAATACAGATGGAAAGTCAGAAGGCAACTTTGTGGAGTTGCTTCTCCTACCTTCACAAGAGTTTAATTTAGTGACAAAATTATGAAAAAAAGAGTCAAGTCAAAATATATCAATGTGGCAGAAAAATGACTCTGAAGGTTGAATTGTTTCTAAGCCTTTAAACCTTCAGGAATAAAACCTTAAACCTCAGAACTTTATATGCTTGATGAAAAACCCAAATATCAGATAAAGACTTTTAAAATACTTCCTACTTTCTTTTATTTTTAGAACAAAATTATATACCCAACATAAATGTCTTTGTTGAAAACAAAAGGCAACTTTTAAACATCTGAGAGCTAGCATAATTTAAATACAATCCACAAATCAGAAGCAGTATTCCAGGATTTTATTGCTGAAAATTGTTTTTAAAGAAACCAACAGGCTATTAGCTAACTCTGGCTCATTTGTGAACAGAAACAATACTCAATTAGTTTCAGTCCTTAATACCATGTGTATATTCACTTATTTCATTACTATAATAATTTTGAAGTAAATGGTACTATCATTAGTTTCTTATTAAGGCCCTTCTGTTTCCCACTTGTATCCGTAAGAGATTTGTCATTATACTCTTTCCTTTACTCATTCACCATCAACAGTTTAAATACTAGTATATACTGTGACTCCTGATAGGTATTATGATTCAATGGGGAAAATCTAAGAACAAGACAACCTGTCTTAGAGTTACTATTGCTGTGATGAAATATCACAACCAAAAGCAACTTGGGTTTATTTCACTCACTGTTTTGTGTAACAGTTCATCACCAAAAGCAGTGAGGGCACGAATTCAAGCAGGTCAGGAACCTGGAAGTGGGAGTTAATGTAGAAGCCATGCAAGAGTACAGCTTACTGTCTTCTTTACCATGGCTTGCTTATCAGCTTGCTTTTATACAACTGCAGAACCAGCACATGGATCACATCATCCACATTGGGCTGGGCCCTCCTGGATCAATCACTAATTAAGGAAATTCCCTACAGCTGGGTCTTATGGAGGCATTGTTTGACTAAAGTTTCCTCCTTTCAGGTAACTGTACCTTGTGTCAAGTCGACAAAAAAACAAGTCAACATACAGAAAAAGTGAGTATGGAGACTGAGGCTGTAGCTCAACTGGCAGTAACTGCCAAGCATGCCTGAAACTAAGTCTGGTCCCTACCACTGTATAAAACAGGTGCAGTGGTACACATCAGTGATCTCAGCACTTGAGAGGTGGAAGCAGGACTGTCATTATTTCAAGGTTATTCTCTACTACATTGAGGTCCAGGTCAACCCAGGATTACATTTAATAAGGAATAATCGAAAATAGGATAAAGTCTCTCAAAAATAATCCAGAATTTTACAGGAATATAAAGCATGAAGAATTTATTTTTCCCACTCTTAAGGTAAATCCAAAAGAAGAAATGACATTTAAATGCCATAGAAAGGAGGAGTAGACTTACAAAGTGAGACAATGGAGGAGCAGTGAGAATATTTTAGTTATAGAAACTACCATGTTCCAAAGTCCCACAGCTTGAAACATGCTTTAAAAAAAAAAAAAAGTAACCAAACTGCTACAATATCACTTTAGCTGCAAGGAAGTAATAATATATATTAGACCTCTCATAGTATATGTATATGCACATGTGCCATGGAAAATATTAAACAGTCAGAGGGCAACTTTGATTGTTCTCTGCGCCCACTTTTGCTTGAGTTGCAGGTCACCAGGTTTGTGCAGTAAGAGCTTTTACCCTTCTCACTGGCCCAAGAATTTCTTTATTTCCTTTTCAGAAACAGGATCTCACTATGTCCTCTGACCTCCTCAAGCAGTGTCCTGTATATCCCTACTATTATTTGACCCCCAAGACAATGTAATTTGTAAAATACGTGGTTAGGAATTTTGGATTTTCCTTATTTTGTTCACTTTGTATGGCATGCACAAGCTGTATCACACTCAGCAATAAAAAGAGAAAATATTTGTAAAACACATTTACGTATATACCCCCTCAAATTTGATTCATCATAACATTTCAGTAAAATATGTCAAAATGTTTTAAAATTTACAAATAAATACTGTGAATTCTACAGGTTATAATTCATTATGTGCCAAGTTCCTTTCCTCTAATAGTTTCTTAGATCTAACTTTCCCCTTGCAACTTAATAGGAATCAGAAAATATTTTTACCTGCTCTGCTAGGAGGTCTGTGTCACCAATTTTTGTCATTTCTAGATGTGGCTAATGTTTTAGAACACTTAGACTGAAATGCTGTTAGATTAATCAGTCACTGTCACTCAGAAGAATTTAAGACAGAAAATTCTGGTTAAGTTAATGGGTCCTCTAGTAGTTTTCAAATTTTTATCATCAGAGGTAATTAAAAAACAAAACAAAGAAAAAAGACTATTAAAACCCTGTACTAAATCTACATCTAATCAATAAGACTTAACTGTGGTTACAAAAATATAAACTAAAGCTGGGCAGTGGTGGCCTATGCCCTTAAAACCAGCACTTCATAGGCAGAAGCAGACAGATCTCTGAGTTCAAGGCCAATCTAGTCTACAGGGCTAGCTCTAGGGACAGCTATGGCTATAGAGAGAAATCCTATCTCAGAAAAAGAAAAACAGAAATCTAAACTATAATCAGCAAAGGTGTCACAAAGTTTTTCCCTAAATTGTTTTATTCATAATTCTCACACAAACACTAATAACTTACGAGAAGTTCCCCATGCAGTCTCTCTCCATTCATCATCCCCAAGAAATATGCCTTTTTGTCCATCTTTTGTTGAATCATCAGGTTCCCAAAACTTTTTGGTAGGCAAAAGCTATTTGAAACAGGAAGAAGAAAAATAAAGTTTTATAATGTTATACAATTTACAAAAAAATAAGTATACAGGGAAATATAAACATATCACATATATGTACATGTTAGCTTTTGCATACCTTTGAATAATCTATTTTCCAAGCCATTTCACTGAAGAGCAAAGTAACTCATTTATATACTGACTCAAATAATTCTAGGCCTTTAATACTATTTTCAAACATTTTTGTTATGTCCCAATTTTTTTCAATTTTTCTTAGATATTTATTCACTTTGTGTGAGAATTTTGCCTGCATGTATGTATGCATACAATATCCATGCTTAGTGCCCAAGGAGACTGGAAAAGGGTATCAGATCCCCTTAGACTGGAGTCATAGATGGTTATGAGCTACCATGCAGACGCTAGGAACCATCTGAAAGAGCAACAAGTGCTCTTAACCACTAAGTCATCTCTTCACCCATTTATGATTTTCTTTATATATAATTCTCAAAACACTTAACAAAGTTCTTGCTCAAGATAATAAAAATGCCCCAGAAATTATTAAAAATTCTTTACTTCTAACAGTTGCCTTTGAACAATCTCTTATCAAAGTTCCAGAACAGTATTTTTTTTAACAATTCTTACTAGCTTTTGAATAGCATCAGTCTGTCAATTCCAAATCAAAAAACTATGAATAACAGAAGACACACAAAGAGAAATCCTAACAATATTTTTTGAGATAATAACCTCAAGGTCTTATGCTCTATTCTACATGGTAACATGTAAAAATTACATCAGTCAATAGGACTACTCACTCACTACTCTATCCCTGACACTCAGGAACAGAATTACATTTGTTTGAACAGATTCGTTTTCTTAAAACATACATATGGCATTTTAAGTGAACATTCATACAGACATTATTTGCATCCTATTAATTAAATGCCAAGTCATTTAGCACTCATAATCAGACCTGTATATTCTTTGACTACTATATTGACCACACTAGTTACCTGTGTTTGTCCCTTTAAAGGCATTGTGATCATCTTCAAAGAATTGATACCTGGTGTACAACCTGAGAGATAATTTAGTGTGTATTTGCAGGGGGCAGGGTGAGTTGCATGCAAGGTGATGAATACAGTAAGCAAAAATGAAGCAGAAAACCATGAACAAAAAAGCAAAACTTAAGAAAATGCAGTATTGTAACATAGAGAAGATGCAAGACGGCCCATTTAACACTGGTAAAGCTAACCATGAGGTTATGAAGACCCTTAAAGGCATGTTAAGGAAACGAAGTTTTACTAAAGCCAACAGGAAATCAAGACAGGCTAGTGACAGTATGTTTTGGAAAACCAAGGCAAGTTGTAATACCAACTGATAGAGTAGGGAAAACTAAAAGGCAAGAAAACCGTCAGTTTAGGAAAGTCACAACAAAGCCAAGACGGTTAAGAACTAAGAGGGCACTGGCAGAAAAGAGCTGAGAAAAAACAGATCTCAGAGACATGTTGGAAGATCAAGACGTTGATTACAAATGGTGAAAAATGTAAATAAAATTCGTAAAAACTAAATGATACTGCTATTATCAAACCAACAGTGTTTTATATAAAACATCTTATCGTGTGTGTGTGTGTGTGTGTGTGTAAAATTTAAGTTTTAACTAACCATGGATATAGAAGTAGCTAGTTGAATTACTCATCTTCTGAGAGAGTAGAAATAACTGTATTCCACACTGAGGAGACTACTCTGTCCTAAGATAATAATATTCCAAGTGACTACATAGACCACTGCTTTAAACTACAAAGTGCAGAACTAGAGATTGGCATAGTGTGGTAAAACACCTGTCTAGCATATATAAGGCTCTGGGTTTCATCCTCAGCACCACAAATAGGATAAAATAAAGCAAAATGTAGACTGCTTAAGTAGGGGAGAATAACTCATGTAGAATATTCAATATTGCCATTTTTCCAAGTACTTCTATAAGGAAAACTGTATTTATTTTGTAAACATGTATAAATTATTAGATATTCAGAAAATAATTCAGCTAAAATTAACACTTCTATTTAAAGACCTTCTGTACACTCTAGAAATGCTTTTTAATTAAAAAAAATGTTTTCAGTGTGTGTGTGTGTGTGTGTGCATGTGTACATGTATTATATGTGTATATGCACATTAGTGTGTTTGGAGGCAAGAGCAAAATGTATCTTTATGATTCTGCCTTTTTACCTTTGAGACAAGAATAGTAGCTGACCAGTAAGCTTTTGGGATTATAGGTACTGGCAGCCATGATTTTTTTACATGAATGATAGGGACCTGAACTCAGGTCCTCAGGCTTGCAAAGTAAGCATTTTTAACCACTCAGCCATCTCCATAGAAAAAATACCTTCTGTGGCAATTTAAACAGTAATTTAAGTGTTCTTCCTAGCTTGTGACCCATAGTTTAAAATGGATTAAAGATAAGAAAAGGCAACAGGTCAAAAAAAAAAAACACACAAAGTTAAAATAAAAACTGAGAAAACATAAGGTTAAATGAATTGAGACAGAGATGTCTCCATAAATTCTTTGACTATATATGACATAGCATAAGTAAGATTTACATTATAGAAAACAAGGCTAAGAAAATTTAAAATCTAAAAAATGTATTATTTTCCTACTAGTGCCCTAACTCACAAAGCTTTCAGTCTAAACCATGGTTGGGACACTCAGTGTTTCTTGTCAATCTGTCCTTCCATCCTTGATGTCAGGTATGACTGGCAAACATTTTTTTGTCCTCCATAAACAATTTATGGCTTGCCCTCTCTGTTGTGAAGAAACCAGTGAAAACCTTATATATACTATACTGCCTCATAAACAAATCAACCAAATTCCTGATCCAGCATTTCAGGAGGTACATATATGCATCATAATGTTCTACTATAAACTTAAGCAAAAATCTCAAGCTAGCCAATTAACAGGCTTAAAATTAAGTTCATACAGCTTATCTAAACTCAGATACTTTCAAGAAAAGGGATGTAATGATGACATAACTCAACTACAGAGGGGGGGGGGATCAAGATATATGATCACTCTACTTATAATACAAGTTCACAAGAGAAAAAAACAAAACAAAATCCTAGAAGAAGTTGTAGAGAATAGCAACAAAAAACAAATCACGATGAAATTTCCTAAATCTCTAGAATGGTGTTTTCTAGTCTTTACCTTTGGTGTAAATTAATCTTTTCTATAAAGAAAAGATAGTAATAATTTCTACTTTTCATTTTTCTTTTTTGTAATGAAAACACATCAAACCCACTGTTCTAAGACTGAAACTACAATGAAAGACCACTGAAAGACTCATTCAATCCATCATCTAGATTATAGCAGTCATAAATACTAGGAACCTTTCATAGCTAAAGTATAAATCATTTTACTGACTGTTTATTTCAAAGAATTGTACACTACCAAGATTTTGTTCCCTTTCTTTTTGTCCTGTGTTACTTTACATATCCCAGAGAGATGAAACCCTAATACTTAAGAATGATTGTTTGACACAGTTTTTCTGCATAAGAAAACATAAGTTTAAATGCCAAAGGTTCACACATATAGCTAGCTGGTAAAGAACACCGCTTGAATTTAAATGCTTAGAGGGTTCATTTTAAGGCTTTACATTTAACTACTACAGAAGACAGTACTTTCCAATTCATCAATATTTCTAAGAATTTCCATTATTAAGACTATCTCAGGCTGGAGAGATGGTTCAGTGAGAGTGGTTAAGAGCACTGGCTGCTCTTCCAGAGGTCCTAAGTTCAATTCCCAGCAACATGGTGGCTCACAACCATCTGTAATGGGATCTGATGCCCTCTCTTCTGGTGTGTCTGAAGACAGCGAGTGTAACTCATATACAATAAATCTTTTTTTTTTCCTAAAAAAAAAAAAGACTATCTCTAGATAAATAAAAAGTTTAAGATTATCTAATTCTTCAATCTTTGGATAAACTCTAAGAATAACTGAGACAGTGATTTTATAAATATACTGCAATCTTCTGAACACTACCTGAAATAGCTGATTTTGTCTCTCTATGTAGTCCTGGCTGTCCTAGAGCTGTGTAGAGCACTACCTGCCTCTGCTTCCTTTCTAGATGGCATAGCTGTTACATTTCCACTGATCACTAACACCTCAGATCAGTAAGAACATGTGAGTTAAGTCTTATTTCTGTTTTCAAAGATTTCAGCATTAATGGCATAGCTAGTGAGATTTCTGCGACAACAGAAGTCTTCTTAGCTCCTCCAATACGTTCCTACTCCATCACTCTAAAATTTAGTTTTGTTTTTAAGACAGATTTCATTGCATAGTTTCAGCTAGCCTGGAACTTACTATGGAGGCCAGGCTGGCCTTGAATTCGAAGATCCACTTGCCTCTGCCTCCACAGTACTGGGAATTAAAGGTATTTACTACCTACCATGCTAGGTTCTACTTGAGTTTTTTTTAATGCTTTATATATTTTTATTTTATGTCCCTTGGTGTTTTATCTGCATGTATGTCTGTGTGAGGGTATCAGATCACCTTGGAACAGGAGTTACAGACATATGAACTGCTATGTGGGTACTGGGAACTGAACACAGGTCATCTGGAACAGCAGCCAGTGCTCTTAACCACTGAGCCATCTTTCCATTTTAATATTTTTCTAAAATACTGTGTCAAAATAGGAGAACATTATCACAACATTTATGAAACTATCCCCCAAATAAAACTTATTAGCTCAATGATCTAAAGTTAAATTTTGGTTTCTTCAAAAAATTTGAGGCAAGGTCCTTCTGTTATTTCAAAATTAAACAAGAGCCAGCTAATAAACTGATGACAGTTAATAGGCATGTGCCTCTCTGGCTACTTGATTATACACACTAATAAAGCCAAATACCTCTTCCTATGTGTTATATTTGTTTGTTCTAAGTCGCATGATATAATAAAAATCAGTATGGACAAAAACATGCTATTGAGAAAAAGAATGAGTTTATGAATAGATAAATACAGATTTGTTTCTATCTTTGGGCGAACAACTTAAGAAACTGACCTCATGGGCTGAAAAGATGGCTCAGTGGTTAAGAGCTCTGTCTGCTCTTCGTCAGAGTTCAATTCCCAGCAACCACATGGTGGCTCACAACCATCTGTAATAGGATCTGATGCCCTTTTCTGGTGTGTGACAGTGACAGTGTACTCACATACATAAAATAAATAAATCTTTAAAAAAGAAAATGACCTCCTGATGATAGCTCACAAAAACAATACATTTAAAATGATTCTTATAAGTATACACAATGATTCTCCATACATTAGAGATTTATAACCATTAAGATTCAATATGCAAAACTTTATCTTTAAAAGAACAGGGCAATCCATTAAAAAAAAGGATTGTTTTATATTACAAAACAACCCAAACAAGCAATTTTAAAAAACTTAAGAGCCAGAGAGTACAGGCTGCTTTAATTTATTCCAATGAGTGAATTCTGGAATAAAACAAACAAAACACCTCACCTGTCAGTAAAGGAGGAGAAGACTGGTGAGAGAGAGACAGGCAAAGAAGGAAATCCCAGAAGGTTCCCTGCTGCCTGTGAGATGAGGAAAGATAGAAAGGCTTGTGGGAGAGAACCCAGAGACAGAAATTTGAGTAGGCTTCTTAGCTATCTCTTAGAGGTAACAATGTTAATCAGTAAACTGTTTAAAAGAAAAAAAAAATGCAAAACTTGCTTATTTTTTTTTAAAAAATATATATTTTTTACTGGATGAAGGTTATATGTTAAACTGGCCTGCAGCCATCCACCAGACAGCAAGAAGTTCAGGCCCTATAGCACTCTGCTTGTGCACACCTGATGTGTCGACTAATAAAGCATGGAATTAGCTTACTTCATTTGACTTACTATTCAAACCCAACTCCTCTACTAAAATCTTCCTCTACCCATAGACAACTAATTCAACCACTGCTTCTTCCCATAATTTTTCTATGTCTCAAATAGAAAAAAAAGTCAATCTGTAAATAAATTCATAATTTACATGGAAGTAAAGAACCAAGTCTAGAATTAATATAGGGTTCTCACTCTTATGAAAATCAAGTTCAAGTCTGTCACAGACAGACGGTAAAAACACTTCAAAAATGTTTTCACTATTTTAATATCTGAAGATAGGGTCTTTCTATGTAACCTAAACTGGCCTTAAGCTCAAAACTTTAATACCTTGACCCACAAAGTACTGGAAGTGTAGGCATGTTCTACAATGCTCCTAGACCTGCTGTTAAGATATGCTACTCTACTTTCTAAAAACTCAAAAAGAATACGAGTTGCAGGGGGGACAGTCCTTTTAACTGCTTCTATTTAGTCTACTGGAGTGTCAGTAATGCCTGAGCAGCCACTATGCTACAAGATAAAGCTTTTCTTTTAAAACCAAAAGTATTCCCTCTCTCAATTTGTTCTTAGGGCCCAGATTAGATTTTACTTTATGTACTGATCTAACAAATTTACTTTGGCAATACTTAGCTTAAGCACCTTAACTCACCCTTAAATCAGTCCTCTGAAAATGACAAACTCTTTGGAAAACGCTGTTCTGAAGAAAGGGAGGGTTAGCTAGCTGCAGGGTGCCCTCTTGTGGCCCAAAGGAGTGACTGGACTCTCTCTCTGCATCTGAAGAGCACAGCATTGGATGGAGTGAGTCTCATGAAGGTCTCTAATCTACTAAAGTAAAATAATCTCCAGGAGCAAGCAATTAATTATACATCTTAGGTCTGTTTACTGTTATTTTTTACTATCAAAGTTCACACAGGAGTGTGTAATATAGAACACAACAAAGGTGTGTCCTCAAGAATTTTTATAATCAGTTTTCTAAAATTCATTAGGAATATGAAAAACCAAGTATTTTAGATGCCTTAAAATATGTAATGGTATGGTTAACTGGGTGACCCAAAGAGAGCCATAGATTAATAGAAAAGATAACATCCATTCAAAATTGAAGAGTACCTATTACGCTAAGCATTCAAAGCTAGCAATTTAAAGGAGACAAATACAAAACAAACTAATCAGTAACATAAAGTTTTTATAATGAACTAAATGACAAGTCAGATGAGGATAATTCTATTACAGACAGCAATGGGACACTAGATTTTGTGTTTTCAGTAGTCTTGCAGAGGATTAGGAGTTTATTAAGCAAATATCTTCAGGTAAAGAGAGATTTTTGAGAAAGAGTAGCAACAATCAAGCGCAGCTAAAGCAAACAGCATACATATATAAAATGGCAGAATAGGATGTATTTTGAGCAGAGCTAATTCTAATTATACAATTCATTAGCAAAATAACCAAGTCAATCAAAATCACCTAGACACAATTAAGCACACCAATAATTACTTACTGAATTTAACTTACAAAATAAACCAGAAAAAAAAATCATTACTACACAAGCGAATAATTTCAATTAAATATATATATATACATAAGTCTGAAAGCTATAACTATTTCCAAGATTTATAGTTTAAAAATAAACTTCAATGGCTCAAAGATTACGGTGTGTCGTAAGTTTTTGGTATTGGTGAGTTCTTACCTCTCCCATTCCCCGAGATTCTAATGCAAGAGCTTGAAAATCATGATTCATTTCATCCACAGATCAAACCTGGTAAATAACACAAAGTGAAAGTTAGCAGGAGCTTTTTTTTTTTTTAAGAGTAGTAACTATGTTGTATGGGTATTAACTAACACTATCACATTCAAAATAGACAAGAGGCGATTTTTCTGCGACAGGTTTTCCTAAAACTATAAAAGTAGATGAGGTTTGTTTTGTTTGTTTATACAGTTCAGAGTGTCAACAGACCACTACACATTCTTGTGCAACTGAGGCAAAGGAAGTAAAACTGAGTCCAAGCATTAACGCATTTCTCTTTTTAGCATAATAGTCACTTCTATAACACTGTTTTATACTACTTAAGGTTTTGATACAATTTTTGAAAAATTCTCACCACTTATTTATAAACCTCAATGTAAAAATTAGCAAGATAATTAAACGGTAATACACGTTTTTAGTGAAAACATTTCACCTACAGTGAATTAACTACCATGTTTGTTGTAGTTTCTTCAAGAAAGCACTTCTCAATCCTTCCATAATAGTTGACCTCTCTCTTTTTAAAAATAATCTTAATTATCTACTAAAGTGCATTATTTACTTTTATATTTACTTATGTATGTATATGAGTACTTTGCCTGCATGTACATCTGCACACCAGAAGACAGCACAGTTGTGAGCCACCATGTAGGTGCTGGGAACTGAGCTCAGGACCTTCCAAAGAGCAGTGAGTGCTCTTAACCACTGAGCCATCTTCAGCCCTAACACTCTTATGTGACAATGTGTTATTGGTCCCCAGTCTCCTCCAATTAAGAAACAAAACAAAACATGCAAGCTTAAGCCTTTCCCAAGTTACATCTTTGAAATTCAACTGGAAAAAAAAATCCTATTATTCTTCCCCAACCCCGACTCCATTCTTTCTCTAACCTTCCCCCCTCCCCCCACCAGTTTGACAAACTGAAAGCACTAACTATAACTCCTCCCTGCTCTCTGTTCTACTGTCCTTATAATTATTTTTGCTTTCCTAGGTTTTTAGTTGCTACATCATAGATTCCTATTTTTCATCTCATCCCTTAAATACTAGTATTCCTCGTTATTCTGTAGAAGGCACCCTTCTCCATCCCATAATTTGAACAATCTCTATTTTCAATGCTGAGAGCTGTCTAGATGAGTTGGATACCAAACCCATCAGACTTGTATTTATAAAGGAAATCTCTCTGTTCTCCTCTCATGCTTCCAGTTTCCTCCTTTTATTTCCCTGAATGCACCACAGAAAGTTTCCATCTTGTTTTCCTTTACTGCCTTTCTTACACACATTTTCATTTCATATCATTTATCAAGTCCTGTTAAACCAATCTTACCTGCTTAAATCTGTTTTCTAGCTGTCTAGTTGAAAATACCACCTTTTAACACTGCGACCTTCTTCATCTTTCCTTTCAGTAAGTAACCTAATCTCCAAGTTGTAGTTATGTTTCAGAAAATACCCTGATCATGTGACTTTTGTATTTTAATTCATCCCTAACAAGAAAGATCAAACTCCTCTATTTGGCTTACAAAGAGATCTTAGCTGGTAAAAATGTTAACCATGAGTTCAATGCCCTGGAGCCACAGAGTGGAAGGAAGGACTCCTTCAGCTTGCCTGATTTCCACTAAATAGCTGTAGGAAGCTGATGAAGTCCTGAGCCAGTGTACACTGTTCGAATAGGCACAGCTATGTCAAGGACCCCAGTTCCTCAGATCTATGAGACTGGCAAAGCCTCTTCTGGTCTAAGTTTGAGTGTTTACGAAACAGTGTATACAAAAATTAGCCACAGCTTCCTCCTCTTGGATGATTGCTTCTATATTATGAGACTAGCTAGCTCCTCCTCCTTGCTCTGTTCATAATAAACAGGCTGAGTTTTCAGGATTCTAGTAGGTATCCTCCATTAGAGTGAGCACAGCCTATGTAAGCACAGTCTGCCCAACTCCAGCTTTTCTGTGTAGTTTCTTTATTCCCACATTGCCCCAATCAGGTTTCAAGGACCAAGTAAATATATAAATAAAACAAATTAGTGTTCATACATCTGGTAATTCTAATTCTCTGGACAAATAAAGTTAAGATTTTTTTCCCTCTATGTTCTAATATAAAGAGCTGCCACATAGATTGGCTGTAAAAACTAAGTCAGATAAAATAACAAAGTAGTGGTTACTAGGTAAACATTCAAGTAGAAGACTTTTAGGGATGGATGAGATGGCTCAGCAGTTCAAAACTGCCAAATTAGAGGACCAGAGTCCAGTTCCCAGAACCTGCCTCCTGACAAACAAGACACAGACAGTTGCTAGTTTTATTCAAGGGCAAGCAAGACGGGCTCTGAAACTCCTATAGCAAATCCACTCCTATAAGGCCTAAAAAACTAAAAAAATTAAAAAAAAATACTACAGAGCAACCAGATCTACTATACAACAAGGGGAAGAATCCCAGAAAGGACATAAATTCTGCATTTAAATTAAAATACTTATTTAGATGACCCTGGAACTACAGGTCTAGAACCAATTCTGAGAAGCCCAATCTAACAAGAATTAAGCAAATTTCTGTTGCTGACCATAATAATTATAGGAATTTAGATTTCAAGTTACATGAAAACTAAACCCAAGATTTTCCACAACAGAATCCAATTATCAATAATATCTGAAATTCATACTATTTAGACCTATGAAGAAACTAGAAAATGATATAAAGAGAAAAATCAATGAATAAAGACAAATGCTGAAATCAGGATATGCTCTGCCCTATGCTGCCCCATTTTGTTTAAAAGTCATTTTTATTTTTCACATTGTGCCTTGCCTTAAGAGACTCTATTACAGCAGCTTTCAGTTTTTCATGACAGGACTTCGATGTATTACCTCTGGCTGTCCTAGAACTCAGAATCTGCCTGCCTCTGCCTCCCAAGTGCTGGAATTAAAGTTGTGTGCCACAATGCCTAGCTCCACCAAAAGCAGATTTTGACTCTTATCATGAGGCCCCATGAGCCTACGTGGACACATGAATGGTACCATCTGCCTAGCACCACCCACATGGTGGACAAATAAATGGATTTAATCTGGGAGTAAAAAGAGTATCATCCTATATATTTATCTGGGTAAATCCAACTATAAGAGCACAAGGGTTTATTAAAACCACATCAGAAAAAACAAAGCCAAGAATTTATCAGACACAACAGACCAAGGCAAGAGAATAACTGCCTCACCTGGACCCCATAAATAAGACAGACACCTGGGCTGGAGAGATGGCTCAGTAGTTAAAACACTGACTGTTCTTCCAGAGGTCCTGAGTTCAATTCCCAGCAACCACATGGTGGCTTACAACCATCTGTAATGGGATATGATGACCCCTTCTGGTGTGTCTGAAGAGAGTGACAGTGTACTCATAAAATAAATAAATAAATCGGAGTGGGGGGGGCAGACAGACAGACAGACAGGAACAAGAAAGAGACACCAACTGACTGGGCCTGCCATCCGTCTGCCTGTTCATTTACCTAGACCCAAACCTGCTTTTTGCCTTGTTTACCGTACTCCTCCAGCTCAGTTCTGATCTTGCATCCAGACTCTGCAACTAGGAGCCAGCAGTTTCTCCAACTTGAAGTTATATAACTTATCAACAGACTGGCATTCATATCAGGCAGGTCCCCAGCTTTAGCCTCTCAGGCTTCTTTAAAATGTTTTGCTTCTTTAACCTTTCCAACTATTCTGTAACCTACATAAATATATAAATACAGATATATACACTATGTTATCTGAGAGTTAATGCTAATAAATAAGATTGTAAAAATGTGTTCTCCTTAGCCAGAGCTATCAAAGAAATCATGAATACTTGGCAAACTGCAGCCACTGAAGCCTTCTCTGTGAATTTACTGTTAAATAATGTCTGACACTGCAGAAAGACACAAATGTGCTTGTCTGTGTTCCTGACATAATATGTTCATAACAATCAACCAACATCAAGATAATGCATGACAGAATGAGGCTATAAAGAACTTAAAAGCAATGGTTTTCAATCTTCCTAATGCTGCGACCCTTTAGTACAGCAAATACCTCATCTTGTGGTGATCACTAATCATAAAATTATTTTCGTTGCTACTTCATAACTGTAATTTTGCTACCGTTATTAATTGTAATTTAAACATCTGATATGCAGGGTGATCTTAGGCAACCATCAATCATTTTCGAGCCACAGGCTGCAAACAACTGGCTAAAAGTACCTATCAACTATACAAGATGAAGGAAAAGCATGCTTCTAGTATGCAAATCTGATTAGTGTCAACTTGACAAGAATCTAGAATGAGCCTCTGAGAATGCCTATGGGGATTATATTGATTTCATTAACTGAAATGGGATTGACTTTGATCCTCAACTTCATAAAATGGAGAAAAAGAGCTAAGCACTAGCATCTGTTTCCCGACTGTGAGTGCCATGTAAGTAGTTTCGTTAAGCTGATGCTTGGCCCCCCTACTATGGTACTTTACACTTTGAGTTAAATATAAATCTTTTCTCCCTTAAGTTTCTTATGTCAGAATATTTTATCAAAGCAACAGAAGAAACAAAAACAGTAAGCACAGAATTTCAACAGTTCAGAGAAACTAGAAAAATAACCAAATGTAAGTACTAAAATGGAAATATACCTTTCAATGTCAATAAATACAATTACTAGCAAAGATTATAGAAGGGTCAGTAAAATTTGAAAATACATAAAAGGATTTCTAATCTAAAGGACAGAGGAAAGTGGGAAGAAAAATAAAAGTCATAAGACATGATCAATGCCTGCAATCCCAACACTTAAGTAGAAGTATCAGGAATTCGTCCTTGGCCACAATATTAGCTCAAGGACAAGCTAGGTTACTACTTAATGCTTTGACTTAACATAACTCACCACCAAAACCAGGGGCCAGGAAAATGGCTCAGTGGGTAAAAACACTTTGCTGCCAAGGCTGGTAACCTGAGTCCAATCCTTGGAACCTACATAGTAGAAGGAAAGAGAGGACTCCCAAATTGTCTGACTTCCACAGTTCTGTGACATATGTGCACATACATACCTATGTTTTTCTAGGTTCCTTTCCCTGCTGAAAGGTGTACTAGTCTATTTGACTTCCAACATCAGAGAGTTTCCTAATTTAAACGGCTGCCTCTACTGCCAGACTACAAAATCTGAACCAGTGCAGTGTACAGCAGAACTCACCACACTAAGTATTAGTGCATCTAGATACACTGAAATACAGCAACAAGAAGTATGCTCTATCTACTTGGAAGGAACTTAAGGGAGTTAAAGATGCTGGACAAACAGGGAGTAAATGGGAGGACCTGGGACTTTACTTACATTTTACTGACCCTGAAATCACAAATCTCCTTCAAGGATGCTTTTAGCCCTAATCATCTAATTAAATGTTTTATTCCAGCCTATCACTGTCACTGAAGAAAAAAAAAAAACCTATCAAATGTTTCTACATAAGATCGTTTTAGCTCCTTGAAGATTAAATCTTAGAGACTAAATCCTCAAGGAGATAAAAAAAAGGATATTCTTCCACACATGGAAATATGCCTTCCATTAAAACCCTCCTTTGCGGGGGGTGGGGGGGACCAGTAAACTGTCATTACAAAGTCTTTCATATTACAAGGTATTCATTCTTTCCATTGACTTATTTGAAAAACAAAATAATCCTCATGAAACATTCACTTTGGAAAAAAGTACTACCAAGATCCACATTCGTCAATTTTACCTTTAAAAGGTAAAATGGATTATTTCATACAATGCTGAATACAAAGGATAGATATCCAAGAATTTACTCTATTTTCTTTACTATGTTTGACATTTTCCATAATAAAGGTTAATGAAATACATATAATCAAAAGCTATATGAAGGGGCTGGTGAGAAGACTCAATGGTTAAGAGCGCTGGCCTCTTCCAGAGGCTCTGAGTTTAATTCCTAGCAACAACAAGGTGACTCACAACCTATAAAAGGGATCCGATGCCCTCCTTCTGGCATGGACGTGTACATACAGAAGAGAGGATGTATGCATTTAAAAAATTATATGAAGACAGGTGGTGGTAGCAGCACACACCTTTAATCCCAACACTCAGAAGACTATCCTTGGAAAGATATCTCAGTTGAGGCCAGCCTGGTATACAGATTAAGTTCCAAGACAGCCAGGGCTGTTACACAGAGAAACCCTATCTCGGAAAAAACCCAAAACAAAAACACTGTAGCTATATGAAGCAACAAGTATAAGGGAGCTGGGTAGATGGTTGAGTCAGTAAAGTATGAGGATATGAGTTTGGATTCCCAGCAACCTTGTAATCCAAGTGCTGGGATGCCAAAGCCAAGGTGATACCTGGCACCTGTCAGCCGGCTAGTCTTGCAAACTTAGTCAGCTCCATGTTCAGTGAGCTCAAAAAATAAGGAGGGCAAGAGGAAGACACTCAATGTTGACCTCTGGCTCCTACCACATTCATTGTGTGTGAGTGCACATCTGCACCCCACAGCTTATATTTATATATACAACACTCATACCCAGATAACGGCATGAAAAAAACTAATTAAAAGTGGGCTTATAATACTTATAAGCTACAGCTTATAAAGATGACTCTTTCTCAAAGTTAAGTTCACTTAATAATTTCCTCAACCAGTTTTGACTAGCATATGACAAATTTCCCCCAAATGAGTACAATCTATTTTGGCCTAAGTTTTAATAAGTCAGCTTCCCCAAAAAAGAGTAGTCAATGGAATCCCTCACTCAAGGTTATGCTAGAGATCATTCTAGGTCTAGGTAAATACATACAACCCAACTAGATATTATAGACCTACAAATTAGGAAACTGCAGCATATTAACATACTAATTTATTAAACATGTAACAGTATGTTAATAGACAAATCAAATGGTGGAACAATCAATATAATCAAGACCCCAAGAGCCTCATGACCTTTCCATAACAAAGCAAATCACCACCGAAGCAATATTACCATTTTAATACCAAGTTTACCCTCAAAAGGTTCACATGGTTCAGTTCCCAGGGCAGTGTTCAGAGGTGGATCTTCTAGAAACTGAGTGGATTATGAAGCCTGACTTCATGAAGAGATTAGTACACTGATAAGATTCATGATGTGACCCAATTACCAGGAGCTGATAAGATTCACATTAGAGTGTGGACCCTAACTGGAGAAGTAGGTAACTCATAGGTGCCTTTTAAAGACTTACTTCCTGCCTAAACATTCCCTCTTCACTCTGCTCAGCTTCCTAGTTGCCAATTCAATGACTTTACTCCACCATGAAGTTACTGCTTCTCCACAGGCCCAGCAACATAAAACCAACCTATTATGAAATAAAACCTCTGAAGCTAAACAACTCTTTCTCCTTTAAACTGCTCCATTAATTTGGCACTGCTATGGAATGCTAATAAACTTGATAACCATCGAACTCTTTTTTTTTTCTTTCACAACAGATTTTATTGGAGCAGAGTACACACATTCCAATTCTTATCACACGTACCCCCAAAAAGCCATATATTGTGTTCACGTACCCAAACTCTGAAGAGTCACATTGTGTTTATGTATGCAAATGAAGAGCTACACACTGTTTTTCTTTGAACTTATTCCAGTGATGTTCTAGCCTCAAACTTGGCAAGTTTCCCCAAGACCTCTCATAACAACCAAATGCTCAGAATCCTCAGTTCCACCAATTCACAATTTTATGCCACACACAGAACACACTCAAAATTTTCATCTTTCACAGCGTATTATCACAACTGTTAGGAAAATGGACTGCCGTGACCACAGACATCACAGTTCTGACAGGGCAAGGACCAAAGACTGGCTTTCTTACAAAACGGTTCTACTAGAAACACGGGACCAGATATAACTGAAAATATTCCAGACACAAATCCACGACTGAGACTCCAAATTGCCATTTAGTATGCTTTGTATTGAAGAATATAAAACTAGCCCCCTCTACGGAATGTTATGGTGACCCCCCGAGACAGTCACAGCCTCTCCTGATTCAGTATCCTGCTATTTTCTGGTTGTACCAAAAAAATAAACAACCAGCAAATGATTTAACCTCTTAAAAAAAACATTTACACTTAAAAAATGGGATGAGGTGGGATCCCCTCACCTTTTAAAAATGTTTCTAGAGCTACTAAAAAACTCGCATTTACAAAATAGTTGATAAAAATATTCCTCTGGATTGTACAAGAAGGGAGGCAGGTACCACTGACAGACACGATGGATGCTTAGTCGGACTTGGTTTCTTTCTCTTCTTCAGAGGCTTGGCTCTGGTTTTCCGTCTCTCCATTTTCTGCAGGCAGATCTGTAGCTTGCTGGTCAGCCACTTCAGCCTGTTTGCCCTTCGCTCCCCTCTTCCCTTTTATCTGCACTTTTTTGTCTGCTGCTTTATCCTTTCCCGCGGCCTTTTTTGGCTTCGCGTCCACCTTGGCAGGGGCAGGCTTGGCCGACAGCCTGGCGGAGCGGCGCTTGGGCTCCGCTTTCGCAGCTCCATCTGCATTAACCTTCCTCTTGGGCATCGTGGCGGCGCGGCACGGAGCTGCACTGCCTAGCCGCCACCAGACGAACTGCTGCGACCCGTCGCGGGGGCGGTGGGAGAACCGGATCCCATCGAACTCTTTAATTTTAAAAAGATCTTTGTCCTTATCTTTCTTTAGTTTACATTATACAAATCACCTGGACAGCATCTTGCTACGTGCAGGAAGGATTTATGTGCAAATCCTTCAAAACTGAATCAAACAGCTAGGTTTTCAACTAAAGTTCTTTTATCATCAATACAGTATAACAGAAATTCAAATCAAAAGACTCAGAATATATGAATACACAAAATTGAAACATAAGTGCTTCCTAGAGTATTAACTCCCTATCTTAATGAGTGACTTTGTTTGTTTTTTTTTTAAAAAAAATATATCAATATACAATCCTCAGACATAAAAGTTTCTCTTCTGGGAACCTGCCTCATACAAACAGCAGCAGTAACAGAACAAAATTAACTATTTAACAATATTTACCCAGTAGTGCTTAACTGAACAATCTAAGTTCAACAACAGAAAAAAATGGGTTAATAGTAAAAAAAAGGCCATGTACTAAAAATGTTATTAAAATTAAAGTTGTATGTTATTAGTACTAATAAAACATCTTTTATATCAAGAAAAATACCAAACAGTTCTTTAAGGCAGTCTTAAAAAATTTTTCTTTCAAAAATTTCAACGCTCATCTTGGGGGTGGGGGGTGAAACAGGGACCTAATGAAACCCAGGATGGTTTTCAAACTATGTAGGCAAGAATCACCATGAACTCCTGATCTTCCTATCTCCATTTTTAAAGTGTCAAGTTTACAGGCATACATACAGGCTCAATAACATTTACTTATGAGTAGACAGAAGAAAATAGTCAACATCAGGGCTGAAATCAATAAACTAGAAACAAAGAGAACAATGCAAAGAACAAAACCAAGAGCTAGTTCTTTGAGAAAAATCAAAACCCTTAGCTAACTAACCCCAAACTAACTATAAAAAGGCACAGAGACAGTATGCAAATTAACAAAAATCTAAAGGAAAAGGAGACATAAAAGACACTGAAGAAATCCACAGGTCTTACTTCAAAAGCCTATAGTCCACAAAATTGAAAAATCTAAACAAAATGGACAATTTTCTTACTAAAGTTAAATCATGATCAGGTAAATAATTTACATAGGAATATAACCCCTAAGGAAATAGAAGCCATCATTAAAAGTCTCCCAACCATAAAAAGCCCTGGGACAGATGGTTTTAGCACAGAATTCTACTAGACTTTCAAAGAAGAGCTAATACCAATACCGCTCAAACTATTCCACAAAATAAAAACAGAAGTAACATTGCCAAACTCATTCTAGGAGTCCACAGTCACCCTGATACCTAAACCACACAAAGACTTAATAAAGAATTTCAGGGACTGGAGAGATGGTTCAGAGGTTAAGAGCTGACTGCTCTTCCAGACGTCCTGAGTTCAATTCCCAGCAACCACATGGTGGCTCACAGCCATCTGTAATAGGATCTGATGCCCCCTTTTGGTGTGTCTGTCAGCTGCAGTGTACTCATTTACATAAATGAATCTTTTTTTAAAAAAAAGAATTTCAGACCAATTTCCCTTATGAACATTGATGCAAAAATACTCACTAAAATACTCCCAAACTAAATCCAAGAGCCCATCATAAACATCTTCTACCGTGATCAATTAGGCTTCACCTAGGGATCCAGGGAGGGTTCAATAAAGAAAACCCATCAAGGTAATCAACCATATAAACAAACTGAAAGAAAAGAACCATATCATCTCATTAGATGCTAAAAAAGCTTTTGACAAAATCCAACATTCCTTTGAGTTAGATCAGAGATACAAGATGCATACCTAAACACAATAAAAGCAATAGCCAATATAAAATTAAATAGAGAGAAACTTAAATTCCACTAAAATCAGGGACAAGACAAGGCTGCCCATTCTCTCCACATCTATTCAATAGAGTTCTTTAAACTCTACCTAGAGGAGTAAGACAAGTAAAGGAGATCAAGGGGATGCAAATTGGAAAGGAAGAAGTCAAAGTATCGCTATTTGCAATTGATTTGTTATATACATAAGTGACCCCAAAATTCTACCAGAGAATTCCTGCAGCTGATAAACACCTTCAGCAGTGGCTGGATACAAAATTAACTTTAAACAAACAAACAAAACCAAAAAAACTAAACAGAATTCTCAACAGAGGAATCTCTAATAGCTGAAAAGCACTTAAATATTCAACTTCCTTGGTCAACAGGGAAATGCAAATCAAAATGACTCTGATATTCCTTCCATCTTACACCCATCAGAATAGCTAAGATCAAAAACTGAAGTGACAAGACAGCACATGGTGGTGAGGTTGTGGAGCAAGAGAAAATACTCCTCTATTGCTGGTGGGAGTGCAAACTTGTACAACCACTTTGGAAATCAATTTGGTAGTTTCTCAGAAAACTGGGACTAGTTCTACCTCAAGTTTCAGCTATACTACTCCAGGACACAGACCCAAAAGATGCTCCACCATACCACAATGACACTTGCTCAAATATGTTCATAGCAGCTTTATTTGTAATAGCCAAAAATTCCGAACAACCAAGATGTCCCTCAACTGAAGAATGGATGAAGAAAATGTGGTACCCAGTGGAGTATTATTCAGCTATTGAAAACAAACACATCATGAAATTTGCAAATGGACGGAACTAGGAAATATCCTCAGTGTGGTAACCCAGACCCAGAAAGACATGGTATGTACTCACTTATAAGTGGAAATTAACCATAAAGTACAGGATAACCATACTATAATCCACAGACACAAAGAAGCTAAATAACAAGGAGGGCTCAAATGAGGCTGCTTAAATCTCACTCAGGAGAAATAGACACCGGAGGCAGATGAAGGGAGGAAGGGTGAGGATCAGGTGTGGGTTGGGGGTGACAGGATAGGGACGGGAGAGAGAACAGAAACCATTGAGGGGAATCTCTGGGGGTGACCCAAGCTAAGAATCCTAGCAACTGGGGATATGGAGACTTAAAATGGCCATCCTGTAACCAGATGAGACTTCCAGTGGAAGGAGGGGTATACAAACCCATCCACAAAACCTGTGACTCAAAAATTTATCCTGCCTTCAAAATGTGCAAAGATAAAGATGGAGCAGAGATTGAATGATCAACTAATGACTGGCCCAACTTGAGACCCATCATATAGGAGAAAGTCAACCTCTGACACTATTAATGATACTCTGCTATGCTTGCAGACAGGAGCCTAGCATAACTGTCTTCTGAAAGGCTTCATCTAGCAGCAGATAGAAAGAGATGCAGACACACAGCCAAACTTCAGGCGGAGCTCAGGGAGTCATGTGGAAGAGTAAGAGATTGTCTTAGTGTCTTACTGCTGTGAACATTCACTATGACCAAGGCAACACACACACACACACACACACACACACACACACACACACACACACA
>NW_021604657.1:7107609-7140703 GCF_004785775.1 Grammomys surdaster
ACACACACACACACACACACACACACACACACACACACACACACACACACGTATATTTTGGTTTTTCAAGACAGGGTTTCTCTGTGTAGCCCTGGCTGTCCTGGAACTCACTCTGTAGACCAGGGTGGCCTCAAACTCAGAAATCCACCTGCCTCTGCCTCCCAAGTGCTGGGATTAAAGGCATGCACCACCACTGCCCTGCAAGACTTATAAGGACAACATTTATATAATCATCAAGGCAGGAGCATGGCAGCATCCAGGCAGGCATGGTGTAGGTGTAACTACATCTTCTGAAGGCTACAATGAAGAGACTCACTTCCAGGCAGCTATGATAAGGATATCAAAGCCCACACCCAGTGACACACCCAGTGACTCCAAGGCTATATCTCCTAACAGTACCACTCCCTGGATAGAACTGAGTGAGCTAGAGGGGTCAAGGACACCAAAAGAAGAGTCAACCTGGAACCCTGGGAGACTCTACACATTTATAACAGATATGCAGCTTGGTCTTCATGTGGGTCTCCTAATAACTGGAGCAGGGGCTGTCTTTGTTCCCTGCCTTTGGATCCCCTTCCCCAAATTGGGCTGCCTTGTCTGGCCTCAGTGGGAGAGGATGCACTTAGTCCTGCTGTAACTTGATTTGCCAGAGTGGGATGAGACCCATAGGGTACTCTCTGAGAAGGGGGGAGGGACTTGTTAAGAGTTGGACTGGGAGGAGAGTGGCTTCAATCAGGATCTAACGTGAATGAATGGTTAAATAAATAAGTGAAAAAACTTGACTCTCTTCTTTGAAATAAGTTCCTTGTTCAATACATTTAAGATACATTGATCTCCAACACTCAGTAATTATTTTTAAGCTCTGAGCACATGTTTAACTTCAGTCACTGTGGCTTACCCATTATAGGCTCAGAAGTCCTAAAGACTTTACTCCAGTATCAGCACAGCTTTTTTTGGTCTATGTGTGGGCTGTAACTACTTGTTAGTATACAGATGTGTACATGTGTAGGCAAGAG
This sequence comes from Grammomys surdaster, assembly GCF_004785775.1. NCBI lineage: Eukaryota > Metazoa > Chordata > Mammalia > Rodentia > Muridae > Grammomys > Grammomys surdaster. The sequence goes on from NW_021604657.1 coordinate 7,108,623, forward strand.
GTAGATATTAGGTATCTATGTGCTCCAACTTTATTAAAACAGAGCAAGAGCTGAAGTTCATCAATTTAGCCACCAATGAATTTTAGCAATCAGCCTGTGTCTATCCACGCCCCACTCCCAGAACTGGGGTTATAGATGTGCATTATTTTGCCTAGCTTTTTATGTGGGTTCCGTCTGGGAATCCAAAATAAGATCTTCATGCCTATGTGCCAGGTACTTTACAAACTAAGACATTTCTCTATTTCCCATCATAACATTTTAAGTAAATGTTAGCACAAAAACGCCAAGAAAAAAACCCAGTAATTTCCTAGACAACTTGAAAAAAAATAAATATATGTACTTTTCTTTTGGCTGTGAGAAATTGACTTTATTTTTTTATTGGATATTTACATTTCAGATGTTATCCTCTTAGCCCATTCCTCCCCCCACCAAGGAACCCCCTATCCCATCACCCCTCCTCCGGCTTCTATGAGGATGTGCTCCCACCTACCCCCCCCCACTCCCACCTCCCCACCTTCAAATTCCCCCACACATGTCGTCCAGCCTTCATGGGACCAAGGATCTCCTCTCCGACCTATGCCCGAAAAGGGCCATCCTCCCTTACATATACAGCTAGAGCCATGGGTCCCTCCCTAAGTGCTCCCAGGCTGGTGGTTTAGACCCTGGGAGCTCTGGTTGGTTGGTATTGTTGCTCTCCTCATGGGGCCTCAAACCCTTTCAGTTCCTTCAGACTTCACTCTAACTCTTCCATTGGGAAGCCCTTGATCAGTTCAATGGTTAGCTGTGAGCATCCGCCTCTGATTATGTCAAACTCTGGCAGACCTCTAAGAAGACAGCTATATAAGGCTCCTGTCAGCATGCACTTCCTGACTTCCACATCAGCATCTACCTTTGGTGACTGCACATGGGATGGATACCCAGGTGGAATGGTCTCCAGACAGCCTGTCCTTCAATTTCTGTCCCACACTTTGTCTCCATATTTGCTCCCTTGAGTATTTTGTTACTCCTTCTAAGAAAGACCGAAGCACCCACGCTTGGTCTTCCTTCTTCATGAGCTTCATGTGGTCAGTGAGTTAACTCTTGGGTATTCCAAGTTTCTGGGCTAATATCCAATAATCAGTGAGTGAATACCATGTATGTTCTTTTGTGATTCGGTTACCTCACTCAGGATATTTTCTAGTTCCATCCATTTACCTAAGAATTTCTTGAAGTCATTGTTTTTTAATAGCCGAGTAATACTCCACTGTGTAAATGTACCACATTTTTTGTATCCATTCCTCTGTTGAAGGACATCTGGGTTCTTTCCAGCTTCTGGCTATTATAAATAAGGCTGCTATGAACATAGTGGAGCATATGTCCTTGTTATATGTTAGAGCATTTTCTGGGTATATGCCCAGGAGTGATATAGCTGGATCCTCAGCCTATGTCCAATTTTCTGAGTAACTGCCAGACTGATTGCACCATCTTGCAATCCCACCAACAATGGAGGTGTGTTCCTTTCTCCACATCCTTGCCAGCATCTACTATCACCTGAGTTTTTGATCTTAGCCATTCTGACTGGTGTGAGGTGGAATCTCAGGGTTGTTTTGATTTGCATTTCCCTGATGACTAAGGATGCTGGACATTTCTTTAGGTGCTTCTTGGCCATTCGAGTTTCCTCAGTTGAGAATTCTTTGTTTAGCTCTATAACTCACTTTTTAATAGGATTATTTGGTTGTCTGGAGTCTAATTTTTTGAGTTCTTTGTATACATTGGATATTAGCCCTCTATCAGATGTAGGATTAGTAAAGATCTTTTGCTAATCTGTTGGTTGCCGTTTTGTCCTATTGACAGTGTCCTTTGCCTTATAGAAACTTTGCAATTTTATGAAGTCCCACTTGTCAATTCTTGCTCTTAGAGCATAAGCCACTGGTGTTCTGTACTTTTCTATATAGGATATATAAAATATTGTTTTAACTTTATAATGGTTTGTGATTTTTAACAGTTAACACCTAACAGTTAAAAGCATTAGAATGTTTATTGTGGTCTCTCAAATAGTATAAAATATATGGTTTGTACAAATCTCTGAATTGAATAGTGAGTCTTTTTTAGATAACGAATTGTAATAATTTTTTCTCAGACATTCAAATAAACCATGAATTCTTGATCATTTTCTTCTCACCAACTTTCAGCGAGATGATTAATCAAAATATCCTAAAGCTACCAAACTCTGGGGCTGGAGAGATGGTCCAGCTGTTAAGAGAACTAAAAAATTCCCAACACCAATATCACAGATAACAATTATCTGAAACACTAGTTCTAGGGGATCCAACATCTTCTGGCTTCTTTTGGTTCCAGGCAGACACATGGTGCACAGACACATACACAAGCAAAACACTCACACACATAAAAAAATAAATAAACCTTAAATTTGAAATTGCAGTTTTTAAAGACTTTCATAAAAACCTTTTTTAAAAAAAGGGTTTGAGATAAAAGATTCTTCAGCACAACTTAAATATAATGTATTCTATATTCTTTAAACAGAAAATTCTAGTACTATCATATAAAATAAAATTTTTAATTTAAAAAACACAGATATTGAATAGTAAGACTAGTAATAATAAAACTAATAAATAAATTCTAAGTTACTTTTACTGTAAATCTCACTGCCAGAATTCCATACCCAGGACCCACAGTATATAGAGAGAAAACTCACCCAAGTTGTGTATACAGACACACAGAACAAAATACATTTTTAAAAATTTAAAGAAAAATATTTTAGATATGAACACCTTGTATTATCCAAAATATAACTGCTTCTTAAATAGAGATGCAGTATGACACAGCAGCTGCCTGATACTGCAGCCATGCCTTTTCGTATGTCAAGATAATGGAGTAATCCTCTCAAATTTTGGCTGTAGTTAGGAGCTCCAGTACTTGCCATCTGAAATGCCTCAAGGTTCCTATGAATGCTCACATCATGACCCTAGAAGAAAATTTTCAATTTCAGCTGCATACCATAAAGAATAATGTCACCCACTACACTGACTTTAGTTACCTTCTAAATAGCCAGAAAGGATTAAAACATGGCCGTCTGAACATACCAATTAGGGTGAGAAAAGGATCTCTGCTCAAATTTGGAATGTGAAGGTATTCACAAGTAGACAACGGCTATGAACTGAGCTAACAGTGAGCACCGTTCTGTTTAGCCCAAGGAATATCACCTAATCATCTGACACATTCTGCTTTATGCTTTGATGTATTACATCTAACTGAATGAAGAGCCTTAGCTATAAATACTGGCCCATAGTACGAATTTCTCTTTTTTGCCTCCCCCATCTTCATTCTTAAGAAAGAGCTCAAATATGTGGGCACAAAACCTAAGGAGAGAAAATATTTCCACATATAGTATAAAAACCACTTAACTCTGAAATTTGTTGTTTAGCAAAGAGTTACTTAGTATACACTTATTCTAATGTATATACTTCCATGGCTTTGCTCAATCTTTTTTGACTTGACTGTAACATTCAGACTAGATTGGTGTCTTAGGATTTCTATTGCTGAGGAAACACCATGACCAAAAACCAAGTTGGGGAGGAAAGAGTTTACTTCCAGACCATAGTCTGTCATTGGAGGAAGTCAGGGCAGGAACATGAAGGCAGGAGCTGATGCAGAGACCATGGAGGGATGTTGCTTACTGGCTTGCTTCCCATGGCTTGTTCAGCCTGCCTTCTTAGAAAACCCAGGACTACCAGTCCAGGGATGCCCATCACTCACAATGGGCTGGGCCCTCCCACATTGACCACTAATTAAGAAAATGCCCTCATTTCCCAATTATCAGCTGGATTTCATGGATGCATTTCCTCAACAGTAGCTCCTTTCTCTGTGATGACTCCAGTTTGTGTCAAGTTGACACACAAAACCAGCCAGTACAATTTGTTTACTAACTTCTTAAAACTAACATTTGGAAAGTAACATGAATTAATGTTTTGCAGGGGGAAAAAATTATACCTATTATGACCACATTATGTTGAACTCCAGTTGCTCCATTCAGATCTTGTCACTTCTTTCCCATCAGTCACTATGTGAATCCCTCTGACCGAATAACATTCCTATTTCTTGACATTAATATCTTTAAATTTTTATTTGTATCATCATTATTATATATGTGTATATGGCATTGAGTGTGAGGATGACAGTACCACAACACTCATGTAGAGACGAATTGTTGAACGACGTGGCAAAGTCAGCTCTCTCCTCCCACCTTTACACAGACTTGGGGTGGAATATACTTGGGTTACTAGGCTTGCATGGCTTGCTTGTTCCTCACTGAGTCTTCTCACCAACCCTAACTTCTCTAACTCTTTTTAAAAAAGACTCAGTTATTGCAATGGCTATTCCTGGTCGTCAACTTGACTATATCTAGAATGAACTACAATCCAGGATTGGAGGGCTCACCTGTGATCCAAGTCTTGAGGCTGGGAGACACAAGTTTCTGACCAGAATCTTGGCATTAAGATCTCCTGGGATTAAAGGCATGTACTACTGTAGTTCATTCTAGATATAGTCAAGTTGACAATCAGGAATAGCCGTTACAGTTATACCTATGCAAAGCTTTTCCTGATCACTGTATTTTCTACCCCAGAGCCCAGAGCCACCTTTATAATATCACCTTTATGACAGTTAGCATACTGTACAAAAACCCCAAGTTAACCCTTTCTCTACACTATAAACTCCGTAAGAACACGAATTACTGATTATCAACATCTAAAGACAGTGTAGCTCAAGACCAACCTACGATCCTCAAACAAGTGTGCTTTTGATAGTACACCTTAATGAAAATACACATTCAAAAACAAATATACTATATTCTTCAATGTTCCATGAATACTTTCTCAACAAGAATTTTGATTTAATAGGGCAATTTATTTTTAGCAAGCACTTAAGAGTACTCCTCTTTTACTGATGCAGAAACCACAGAATCTAGAAATTAAAGCATCCTTTCTCTCCATTTTTTTGAAAATCAATTATAATTATGCAACAAACGAAATGTTCCAGTCAGACATAGTGGCTTACCTATAATCCCAGCACTAGTTAGAGGAAAAAGGATTTTAAATTCAAGGTCATACTCTCAGGAGTTTCCACATCAACCTAAGCTACATAAGATCCTAACCTTACCCTGGACCCTTTTCAAAAAAACAACAAAAAAAAACCAAACCAAACAAACTGAACAAACAGTTGTAGAAAAAAATCTAGACCCACTCTCTAACTTCAAAACTTTATGTAGAACTAGGAATAAAGATTTAATTTTACTACATAAATGTCTGACGTTTAATCACAAAAATATAGATAAAATGGTATAGAGAAGTTCAAATAGCTCCTACCTGTGCTTAATTTTGTTTTTCAGAAACAGCATTTCTCTGTGTGTCCTAGAACTTGTTCTGTAGACTAGACTGGTCTCAAACTTAGATCTGTCTCTACCTCCCATGTGCTGGGATGGAAGACATGCCCCACCACCACTGGAGTATTTAATTTTTTTGATAGTTAACAAACTATGTAATTCAGTCTATTATTTCTTTCTTCCCATTCTGACAGCCTGTTACATAACTATCCACAGATTCCCCCTGCCTCTATATTTCACTTACCTGTATTGTCTGAATAAAATCAACTGCATCTTAGTTAAGATTCAGTTATCCCTGAGAAGTCTTTTGGAAATGGTGCCAAAGGGATAAGGTAACATCTCAGTAAGAGTGAAGACCTGAGTTCAGATCCCCAAAATCCTATATAGACAAATCCCTAGATCCTAAGGTAGGTAAGAGACTAAACACAAGAAACCCCTAAATCTCTGAGAGCCTGGTTTTTGCAATGGCAAACAACAGACTCCCATTTCCAACAAGGTGGAAGGTAAGGACCCACACCCAATATTATCCTCTGACCTCCACACATGCACTCTGACACATTCAAGTCCTGTGTTCGAATAGTCGAACACAAACACAAAAAGAACTTGCTACTCTTGACAAGTCAACTACAAGAAAAGTTATCACAAAGATCGATCTTCAAACTTGGTCCCAGATTTACTATTTGACTTTTTTTTTTTAAGGACTATACAGAAACAATACTTTCCTACTTTTCTAATCCACCACATTATATTTTTATTAGCAGTTACTGGTTCTATTCCTTCCCAGGGGTATCCAACTTTTGACAGCATTGTCATCTATGGAGTTCATACTTAAGAACCACACAGACGAATCTATTTAAAGTATTTCATAATGTTTCAGGTGAGTTTAGGGCTTTGTGGCGAGCTGCATCCACAGTTATTCTTGACCACATACAGCTAATGGACCAAGAGTTGGCCATGCCTGATAGGTAATACTGAGTAGATAGCATTGTAGTGTTGTCAAAGTATAGCCAAGTACACTAAATCCTTTCCAGGAAACAAATCTGGGGGATCAGTGGAGAGAGCTCAAGCATGTACTTTGCCAGAAAGTAGGTGATACTAATCTTGTTTTTTCCTGTCCTACTTATAGTCAATTAAAACATACCGACACATCTTTTTCACACTTATTCTGTAGTTGACAGCTAGCGTGACATGCACATCAGGTGGGCACATATGGATGTTTCTCAGTACTCTGAACTCTTTTATCCCTCCACAAAAGAAAAGGAGTGAAAAGAAGTGACATGTAGTTTAAGAATGGATAAGACTATAGCAGCCGAACTTGCAGAATGGAGTAAAGAAACCATCCTTTTGTCAACATGCTTGAATAAAATCAATCACTTTGAATTTCTTAAACCATTTCATTTTAGATTAAAAAAAGGCAAGAGTCAAAAAGATTCAATTAAAAAGTCAGTGAAAATTTAAAGTTACTCTTTAAGGTGAACGGTGCTAACTAGGCAAATCCTAAATTCTCATTTAAAGTTTAATCTCTTGAATTATGGGAAGAAAAAGCATCACTTCATCTCTAAATTTACTATTTCCTGAAATATAAGAAAAAGCATTGTGTACCTAACTATGTAACAATTCTACAGTGTTTCATGCACTAGAAAAGTTTGAAAATATCTTTCAGTCCACTTGTCAACTACAAAAGCAGTTATTTTTTTAAAACTGACTTGTCAACAGGGCAGTGTTGGCATTGCCCTTTGATCCCAGCACTTGGGAAGCAGATACAGGCAGATCTTTGAGTTGGAAGCCAACCTGGTTGGAGGCCAGCCTGGTCTGTAGAATGAGTTCCAGAGAACTATACAGAGAAACCCTGTCTCAAAATAAAACATTTTTTTCAGTTTGGAGGGACATTTTCCTACTGAATTAAAATTCAGAACCTACTGAACCAAGAAACAAGTTAGACTGACGGTGAACCAACAATTTTTAATGCTGGTAAAGCTACAGAAGAATAGTAGACTTAACGCGCTATCACTGGTAGCACAAGCCGCCAACTACCATCCTCTACTATACAAAAAAGCTGTCTATCCTGGTTGGTCTCATGAGGTAAGACACATTTTCTGCATGGGGCACACTCTCAGGAAAAGGGAGGAAGGGGTTCAGCATAGTACTTAATTCCCTTACAATAGGCCTAATAGACAACAAGGAGAAAACAAAGTGCAAGCCAGATAGTTTTCATGCCTTCTTAAAAATATGATCTATAAAGTTTGGCCGTGGCAGGGCACGCCTTTAATCCCAGCACTTGGGAAGAAGAAGCAAGTGGATCTCTGAGTTCAGGGCCAGCCTGGTCTACAGAGTGAATTCCAGGACAATCAAGGGCTACACAGAGAAACCCTGTCTCAATTACAAAAACAAAAATCTAATGTCACAAGCCAATTTCAATTTACCCACCTACAAGTGCACTGTTTATTAACTTGTTAATAAAATGGCCTAAAGCTGTGAATGAATACAAGTTATACAATGCCATGTGAGATACGAGTATTCACATAGTGTATTTCATATAAATACAAGCACACACCCACACACATACACACAGGCAGTTTTGGACGGTGGGAAGATCAGTTGTGGATGTTATACCTGGCCTAAATCTCTTAGTACTTCTGATAATGTAGAAAAAGATGTATTTAAAAGACAAACTATCTCTTAACACTAGAAAGATGAGGAAAGAAAATCCTTGTTTTTGTACCCGTGCTTACTTTAAAAATCTTGGGCAGGCAACAAAGTAGAAGCCTGCCTACAGCCTGACAACCTGAGTTCCATCCCCAGGAATCACAAGGTGGGAGGAGAGAAGTAACATCCACAATCTGTCCTCTGACCTCCATACACACACCACAAACATAGAGACAAAAAGTTACATTAAAATATAATATAATTTTAAAGAAAAAGTTACTTTAAAATCTTACTAAATATGAGCCACCTAAAGAAACTTTAGACTCAAGACAAAGAAAATTTTATTAAATCACTAGATAACTTAGATCGTCTGAAAATGTTTAAAAATGGTCCTGGCAAATCCACTTAAGGTCCATCAGCTAGACTGATAAAACAAAGTGAGAAAAATAAAATAAAAACCCCCAATACTGTTGTAAGTCTCTGAAATACAAAAAACTTATTGTAACTTCTTCGTGTGGAATAGCTGTGCCCCAAAACACCAAAGATAACCCTACAGAGCTTAATTTCTCCCAAAATTATTTTAAAGACATTCTTTCGATAAAGAACATGCAGTTAATTACTTATGACTGTTCACATGACGTAAATCATTTATAAACAGCAGGATATTGAACTAGCAACAGAGGCTTATTATTAACCAATTAAAAATATCCATCTTTGTATTTTTAACAGGATTCCTGGCCAGAATTCCCTAAACCATCCTCCATTCGCCCGGTCACATGGTGAAGAGTCACGAATCTAAACGGTGAAGAAGCTTTAAAGACGGCAAGGTAACTCCTTAAAACTGTTTTCGTGACACACTGTATCGTTTCCACGTATTGCACCCTGTTAAGAATTAAAAACATTTCTCCTGAAATTCTCACAGAAAACTCACCTCCAGATTTCTTTAAATCCAAAAAAACAAAAACAAAAACAAAAAACCAAAAGCCATAGCATGTCTTCTTACACATAAACCGTCCGAAATCCATTCCCTTCCTCAAAAGTTCAAATGTTACAAAATAAAAGGCTATTAAGAAAAATAGAGGTTTTAAAGCTATATTCTTGAAAGAAGCACTAACTTTACACGTGTTTGGGCATAAACTCCGCACAGTTTATTTCCCCTCAAATCTAACTGTATTCACAAGCAAAACTATGGTTCGAATATTTGAAGTCGCTGATTTAGTCTTAGGCTTTGAAGTTACACATTCTACCGAGAAGATGCTTCCCTAACAAAACACCACGTTCCTTACTGAAGCACCTTAACAGGTCGAACCCCTGTCCCTGTTTTCTTTCACATCCACATCCGTTTGCTAAGGTTTTCCTGGACACTCGCAGGCCTGAGGAACCCCCTCCGTCCCCAAATCCCTCGACACTCACCCACCCACCCACCCTCGTTCTCATAAAACCACTCCTTCCGCTTCACCCACTTCCAACTCGCACGTTTTTTCTGGATCCACCGTGCTTCTTCCAGACTGTGGGAACCCAAGGGCTGGGGACCGGCAGGCACACGGATTTGGTCACTAAGGCCGGCGAGGAGGGGCCGGCCGGGCCGGCCAGTCGCAGGGCGCGGGAAGGAAGCGGGAAAGCGGCGAGCTGCGCCCCCTCCCCCGCCGGCGCACACCCCCTTCCGGCTCCCCTCCCCCGGCATTGTGCGAGCGGGGCCCAGGCCGCAGCCCGCCGCGATACCCGCCCAGGCCCGACCTGTTCCCGCCCGAGGCCTGCTCCCATGGAGGCAGCCACACAAAGCCCGGGGCCGGCCCCCGCGGCGCCCACGGACGAGACGGAGCGAGCGCGGGCTGACTTACAGGGCTACTGCGGCCGCGCTGCCTCAGCCGGGGACACCGACCGTTGGGCACCGGCGGCGACGCTCTCGGCCGTCCGTCCTCCCCCTCCGCCTCCGGTGGCGGCGACGTCTTCTTTCTCCTCCTCCTACCTCCCTCCCCCCCACCCCACCTCCTTCTTCTCCTCCCCCTCCTCCTCCGAACCACCGAAGTACCGAGGGTGAGGCACAGAGACTCACAACAACATGGCTGCCACCGCCGCCTCCCCTCCCCTCCCTCCCCCGCCCACCGGCCGCGCGCAAAGCACTGCGGGAGAAAAGGGAGAGCGCTCACCCAGACGCGACGCCTCTCCGTGTAGTGCGTAGCTTCTCCCGCGCGGCGGGCGCAGGGGGCTGGCCGGGCCTCTGCGCGTGCGCACTGTCGCGGCGCCGTTCTCGTGGGTGCGGCCGCCATCAGGCGTGCACTTCCCGGCCTTTACCTTGTGTATTTAGGGCTGGGCATCACGCTCGACCTCTGGCGCCCTGCTCCCGGGGTCGTTCTTACGCCTCGTAGGATGCTGCAAACCTCCGACTTTCTGTATGAGGCTGAATTATTCATCCACGGCTTCCTCCCAGATATCTCATTGTTCTCCCTAAACTGCCTGTGTGTAGGCACTGCTGTCCATGTTCCCCAAAATTGGAGTCTGTTTTCTGCTTCTCTTCTGGGATGCTGGCACCTTGAGCTGGAGCCGTAGACCTTAGTACAGGCCTCTACCTCTCTAACGTTTATCTCCCCTTTTACCCCCAAATGTTGGAGGTTTAGGGATGAAAAAAAATGCACCTTGTGAATGTCTGTCAACTGTCCAGTTCTAGTATGCCCAGTAGGCAAGTGTTGCTAATTCCCTGCAATTGATAAGACGCAGGTACTGGGTAAGCACAAGAGAAACTAACTTGTGCTATGTATCAGACTAAATGCCAGTTACAGACCTGACTTGCCCTCATGAGGCATGACCTTCCTTGAAATCTGCAGAGAACAGCAATGACTCCAAAGATTTTGTGGCAGTCATTGGGACCACTTTCTATCACACCTCTCTTGGACAGCTTGGGCCCTCGTGGGACAACTTCCTGATGGCTTAGCTCCTGGTTTTGACAATCCAGGGCCTTGTAATTACCCTGTGGTAATGTCTTCCCTAGGCATCTGTGAGCTCCACCAGGCTAAGGACTGTGTATGTTTTGTTCATGTGATGTCTCCTAGTGCCTGTTAAACACAGGAGCTTTTCATCATTATAAAAACGGACTGACTTAAAATTTATCTTCGTGTTGTATTGCTTTGACAGAATACTAAATCAGATTATAAAGAAAAGAAATTTACTTCTCAAGCTTCTGAACACTAGGAAGTCCAATGCTAAAAGTTGCCACTGTGGAAAGATCCTTGGGGCTGTGTGATCACATGGTGAAATGTAAAAGGACGAAAGAACAGGAGAGGAGGGCTTTTGTAATAACCCACTCTCAAGGTAACGTATACTCTCTAGATATTGATACTAATTCATGCAGGAGAGCCTTTGACTTAACCCCACCTCTTTTTAAGTATCTATATGCATGTTTGCATATGTGCAGGTGCACATGTATGTGCACCGCGTGTGGAGGGATGAAGATGACACTCTCTCGGACCAGTGAGTAGCAGGAATCCTTCTGTCTCTGCCTGCCTGGCTCTGTGATTACCTATAGTTGCCACAATTCTCTGCTCTCTAATCAAGTCATGGAACCCAAACCATCTTTATGCTCGTTCAGTAAACATTTTACCAACTGAGCCATCTCCCCCAGATCCTTAATCCCACCTGTTATTAGGCTCCCACTTCCCAACATTGTTGCACTGAGATTTTTAAGTCCAACCCATAAACATTTAGAGATGCATCTGCATCTCCCCAGCATATCAAGTCTCTACCTCCTCCCCAAGTGTCAGGCTTCCGCTCGAGTATCATTCTTGTCATCAAACATGCTAAGAACTCAACTCATGCCACTCAGACCTCTCCTTCCAGCATCCCAGCTCAATGTGTGTTCCAGCATCATTTCCCAAGTCCTCTTGCCTCTCCTCTCCTCTCCTCTCCTCTCCTCTCCTCTCCTCTCCTCTCCTCTCCTCTCCTCTCTTCTCTGTTGGATATTAATAGTTGTTACATTAAGAAATGTCCTCAGGCCATGCATATTGGCTACATCTTTAATCTCGACATTTAAGAAACTGAAGCAAGGTCTCACTGGGCCAACTGGGATGACATTATGTGTGATGGTTTGTATATGCTCGGCCCAGGGAGTGGAACTATTAGAAGGTGTGGCCCTGTTCGAGTGGGTGTGTCACTGTGAACATGGTCTTAAGACCCTCACCCTAGCTGCCTGGAAGTCAGTATTCTGCTAGCAGCCTTCAGATGAAGATGTAGAATTCTTAGCTCCTCCTGTACCATGCCTGCCTAGATGCTGCCATGTTCCCATCTTGATGATAATGGACTGAACCTCTGAACCTGTAAGCCAGCCCCAATTAAATGTTGTCCTTATAAGAGTTGCCTTGGTCATAGTGTCTGTTCACAGCAGTAAAACCCTAAGATAATATGATAGCCTGACCAAAAAAAAAAAAAATTGTCCCTTAAATTAAGGAATTATGGGATGTATATGTTTTGCTTGTCTATGTAAAAAACCACATCCTTGTGCATTCCAAATTACCAACCGTAGAGGACATTGGGACACCGAGCTAGATTACTGAATTCACTGGGCCTATAACAAAAGTCATTATATATACTTGTTTAGGTAAAAATAGATGGAACCGTCAGAGCCTCTTCTTTAGAAAATGGAATTGGGATGAAGAGGCACTCCCCCCACTAGACGATCTCTATGAGCTGGCCTTGCCTCAGGATGTAGAGAACCTCTTTAGTAGACCTGAGAGAGTTGTAACATGGTTACTCTTCCATGTGGAAGTTTCTCTTCCACTTGCTTAGGTGACTGCTGACTCCCTAAGTACTTGGAGCATGAGAAGCTTACCTGGAAAAATCTTTATAATGAATTACTACTACTGCTGCTGCTACTACTTCCCCTTGCCTGTCTTGCTGAAGTTAGATCCAGCAAATTCTGCTGCAACTAAGAATCTTAACCAAAACCCATATGGATACTATAGTTATTGTCTGTTTGGTGTTTATAATCTATAAATCCATTGCCCCCTTTAATCCTCTCAACTTCCTCATGAGCAGGCCTGGCATTCTGGGCATTGTACAAGGCCTGGCTTAGAAGGGCTCTCTTGTCACCACCTAGAAAGTCTGAATGGTGTTTGGAAGAGCAGCCCTTCCTTTTCATTTTGATATACCCTGCCTGACCTATAAGTTATTATCTATGTGAGGAAAGGTGTCTTTATTGCAGGAAAACTTCTTAGCATCTTGAAAATTAAACTAGCCATTGTAAATACCCAAGTGAGAGACATAAGATGTAACGTTTCCCACACTAATTGGACGCAGAAGAGTTCTTTTTCATAGATTATTCCTTATGGTTTTGTGTTCTAAAGAACAGTAAAGGCCCAACCTTTAGTGATCTGACTCTGCCTTATCCCGTCTCACTGCATGGTGAGCAGCCCTTGCTTTTGTGTCTTCACATATGCTTTGCAATCTGCTATGCTCATTAAGCCCTTGTGATTATAATTGGCTTCTCTTTAGAGTTACCTACAAGGAAAGAATGTATTCCTCAGCTAATATAAATATCTCGTGTGCTTGGCAGTTAAGATGGACATTGTAATTGACACCTCAACCAGCCACTCTAATCACCTGGGAGCTTGTTAGACATGCCAAAATTGGCCCGTAGCCAGACCTACTGAATCAGGATCTGCATTTTAAAAAGATTCCCGAGCAATGCCTATACACAGTAATGTTTGAGAAGCATTAGTAAGCTAATCACAATAGTTCATCATGCTTACTAGAAATTGCTCCTGTAATGGGTGTGCCTTATCCATTTTGAATCAGCAACATACAGTGAGATACCAACTCAGAAAGTCTCTCTCTCTCTCTCTCTCTCTCTCTCCCTCTCCCTCTCCCTCTCCCTCTCCCTCTCCCTCTCCCTCTCTCTCTCTGTCTCTCTCTCTCTCACACACACACACACACACACACACACACACACACACTGGTTGTAATCAAGAACACATGTCACCTTCTTCGTTCCTGCTGACAGGCACTCTGTGACAAGGGAAGCCAGGCTGAGATCAGGCTGCTGTAGCCCATCTCTTCCTTCTTCCCTAGTAACTAGCTCTGGTTTTGACTCCTTTTTGTAGCCATGGCAGAGTGAAGTGTCCTGACTTTGCAGCCATATGCCTTTTATCTTGAGATGTATCCATGTGACCAAGTTGAATCAAGTGGTTCTTGACCAGAGCTGTACATCACAGTTACTCGGGGAACATTTAGCACATTTCAATTCCCAGGTCCCACCGCTGAGATTGTGGCTTAATGGGTCTGGGCTGGAGCCTAGACATTGGTATTTTTTAAAAGCTCCTCAGTGGTTATAATGTGCAGTTATAATTGAGAAGCAGCAATTTAGACAGATTACATCCTAGAGCATAATTTCATCTTAATATTCCCTATGCAAGTGGCCCTTTCCCCCGGGACTGTTTGTGAAGCTTCTTGTAAATTCATTTTATAACTTTGTTATCTTTATAAAAATAATACCAAGCCAGGACTGGAGAAATGACTCAGCAGTTAAGAACACTTGCTGCTTTTTCAGAGGACCTCAGTTTGAGTCTCATCACCCACATGATGGCTCAAAAACCTGTAACTCACTGGGCAATGGTGGCACACATCTTTAATCCCAACACTTGGGAGGCTGTCAGGTGGATCTCTGAATTTGAGGCCAGCCTAATATACAGAGTGAGATTCAGACAGCCAGGGCTATAAAGAAAAAACCTATCTCAAAAAAAATGAATGAATGAATAAATAAATAACCTATGTAACTCTGTTCCTAGTGGGATCCAACACCCCCTTCAATCCTCCATAGGCACCAGGCATGCAGGCAAGACATATACCAGACGTGGTGCACAGACATACACACAAACATGGCACCCAATCACATAGAATTAAAATTTAAAATAATAGTAATAATACAAGTCCTTTATAAAGATATGCAAAAATTAGCCAGGCAGAAGAGGCACACACCTTTAGTAGCACTCAGGAGGCAGAGGCAAACACATCTCTGAGTTTGAGGCCAGCCTAGTCTTCAGAGTGAGTTCCAGGAAGCCAGGGCTACATTGAAACCCTGCCTTGACATCCATCCCAACAAAAAAAAAGTGATGTCCAGAAACTCAAAAATGGTACTTTTGTTTGTGTTTTATCTTCACAGCAAGTGTTTGTTTGTGGGCAGGATCTCTTGTAGCTAAGGCTGGCCTCAAACTCAACTTGTAGACCAGATTTGCCTTAAATTTCTTAACCTCCTGCCCCCGCCTTTTAAATTCTGGGATCAGGGATAAGCACCACTACCCAGGGCACAAGCTAGTTGGTGGAAACAGCTTGATCCTCTGCATAGATCATTTTGTTGCTAACTGTGCCATTCTTCTTGAGTTTGCTGATTAAAGCAAGCTTTTCCCCACAGCGTTCATTCAATTTGTGAATTAAGTATCCAAGCCTTGCAGTGGTGAGCAATTGCACCTGCAGTGATGCTTTGGTTTCCAGACTGCCTTAGCCTTGCAGTTCCATCTTCTCAGCTCATTTTGAGGCTGCAATCAAATCAGTTCTACTGATGGTTGGTCCCTCATTTTTCAGCTCTAAGCTTATGCTGTTAAAGCAGTGGCTGTGCAGGCTTGACCATTGAACTAGCTAGCTACCTGTTAGGCTCTGAGGACATAGATAGCTGAAGAGACGCTGGAGGCCAGAAGGAAAGAAAAGCCTCTGGCTGCTTCTTGTCTGCATGTAACTTCTGTCCACCCAACTGCAAGCAGTTGCTTCCTGTTTTCAGCTTCTTTGCACACTGCTAGAGTTAGCTCATAGTACTTCCTTAGTCTCTAAGCAGAGGCTGGGCAGTACCTCGGACCCAGGGTTGTTTCTGGGACCTCCTGTGCTACAGCAGTACCCAGGCCACCCTTTTCCTTGGGAATCCCTGTGCTCACCACATGTCCTCCTAGTTTCTCAATTCAGATAATATCCATTTCCTTTTGCTTCACTTTTATTCTTTTGCTTCCCCAGGAGACTAAGTATTTACTGTATTTATTAACCCTGCATTACTTCATTGGCCCACTTTGTTTTGTCATTTCTTGGATGCTCACGTAACTAATTCCTTCCATTAGTCTCTCTGTTAAAATAACTAGGGTGTAGCTGGGCATTGTGATACAGGCCTGTAATCCCAGATTCTTTAGAAACTGAGACAGGAAGATCACAAGTTTAAGGCTAGCCTGAGCAACATATGACAGACCTAGTCTCAAATAATTTTAAAGAAAAACAAACAAAAGCCTAAAAGGTCTGGAGATCTAGCTCAGTGACAGAGAATTCACCCAGCTTCCTGGGGCTCTGAGTTTCATTCCCAGCACCACATCAAACACAACAATGAAGTAATCAGTGTGGCTTCTGCTTTCCTCACTCATGAATCATCTTTTCCAACTTATCATATTGAAATCATAGTATTAAATTCTTCCTTAGTATAGGCATCTGCAGAAAGTGTGAATTTCTTAGAAGACCTGTTCATTTAGTTGTATCTGTGTTTGCCTGCCTGTGTTTATGTGCACCATGTATATTAAATAAATCATGGAGGCCAAAGGATGTCACATCCCCTGGAACTAGAATTATAGATGGCTATGTGGGTGCTGAGAACCAAGTCAGGGTACTCTGCAAAAAGCAGTAAGCATCTTAAATGTTGAGCCATCTCTCCAACCCCAGAAAATGAGATTTTGAGGGTTTTTTCAGCAAAATATATTTTCCCATGCCTTTATTACCAATTTTTCTGCATAGTATATTGTTATTTAAATTTGTAGTCAACCTTGTTAGTTCTTATTTAGAAGCAGAATTATGGAAATACAATTTATATACTTCATAATTTGTCCATTTTTCTTTGTTTGATTGTTGTTTTTTTGTCACAGGGTTTCTCTGTGTAGCCCTGACTGTCCTAGAACTCACTCTGTAGACCAAGCTGGTCTCAAACTCAGAGATCTGCCTGCCTCTGCCTCCCAAGTGCTGGGATTAAAGGAGTGTACCACCACCACATAGGTATAATTTGTTTATTTAATGTTTACAATTCAGCATGGTTGAAGCCACACATTACATTGTTGTTATTTATTTTATGTATGTGGGTAAACCTGCAGGCATGTCTGTACACCATGGGTATGTAGTATCTACAAGGGCCAGAAGAAGTCATCTGATTGTATCGCTTGGGACTGGAGTTACAAACAATTGTGAACTAGCATGTGGATGCTAGGAATCAAACCCAGGTCCTCTGGAGGAGCAGCCAGTGCTTTTAGCCACCGAGCCATCTTTCCAGCCCCTCGATGGTTATGTCCATAGTTCTATGTACCTGTTACTACAGCTAATGTTAGGATCTTTTTCATCACTTCAGAATGAAAGTATATATCTTTATGCTACCATAAAGTAGCATAAAGTTCTCCTATCTCTCCTGTTACTTCTAAGCAACCACTAAAAGGCTTCAATTCAGTATTTTTTGACCGTGTAGTTCAACACATCTCAAACTTGGGCTCCTTCTACCTCAGCCTACTCATGTCCTGGCATCACAATTACTGCCATTCATAACACTTTTATCAAAATAAATGATTGACTTGTGTATTTTATTGAAACAGAATTATTTATGACTTCCTGTTACTGGCTTGGGTCACTTAATTTTTTGAATGTTTATCCATGTCAGATACACCTCATTTCTTTCACTGGGAAAATAATATCCCCTCGCATTGGATGATTCACATCTTGTTTAGTTAATTATCACCTAATGAACATTTTGGTGTTTCCTACCTTGTTTATTATTAACAGTAAACATTTGTGCATATGTTTCAGTGCAGAGCGCCTTTGCTCTTAAGAGTGTTTCTTTTCTTTGATTTCTCTAAACAAATAGTTGTATATTTATTCATTTAGAAAGATAGTCTCACGTAGCCCAGGCTGGCCTGGAACTTACTCTGAAGCTAAGGGTGACCTTGAGCTCCTGGTCTTCTTGCCCACGTCACTACTAGAATTAGAGACATGTCCCATGGCTCCCAGTGAACAAGGTGCTGGGGATAGAACCTGGAACTTTGTGCATGCTAGTCAAGCCTTTCACCGCCTAGCTACATCCCCAGTCTCGCTGTTTCTCTTTCAAGTCAAGATCTCTGTTGTCCTGTGATGTGTTTCTCCCACCTTACTTGCCTGTAGTCAAATAGAAAGGCCACTGTGTTCTGGGTTTTGTGTTTTGTATTGAGTCAAATTCTCCCATGGCAGACCTAACATGCCTACTCTGTGCTGTGGATTAGTACAATTGGAAAAAAATGATTTTTTTTTTTTTGTGACAGAGTTTTTCTGTGTAGTCCTGGTCATGCTGGAACTTGTTCTATAGACCAGACTCTGGCCTGAAAATCACAGAGATCCACCTGCCTCTGTGTCCCCCAGTGCTGGGATTAAAGATGTGCACCACTACTGCCAGACTAAAATATTTTTTAAACTACACTTCTTTATTTGAGGGGTAGGTACGTGGATTTCTGAGGACTTGTGGGAGTTGGTTTTCTCCTTCCATCCCGTGAGTCCTGGGGGTCAAAATGAGGTCATGTAGCTTAGTGACAAGTATCTTTACCTGCTGAACCGTCTAATCAGCCCCAAGTAAAATATTTTTGAAAGCCGTGTTACTCATCTGGAACCAGTATGTCTTCCCTTTAGATCTGCAGTTGTAATGCTGAGTACAGAACTGAGTAAAGCTGTAACCATCTTGGCTGGAGGGAAGAAATTCTAAATAGAGACTCTCTCTCTCTCTCTCTCTCTCTCCATATATATATACTATTGAGTGATAAATTTCTCCATTGCTGGGGGAAAGGGAACCCTGAAGCAGCCTTGGTACTACTAGCCAGAGGAGGAGCTTGTCTTCCAGGAAGATTTTTCATAGTCTGCCATCTTGTCAGACCACCTTCAGGTTAGACCAGGAGTCAAGAGCCACTGATGTAAGCATACCATTTACCCTCTATAAACCCGAAAGTCTTGCAGTACCTGGAGGATGGCCTTATTAATAAGTACCTCTGTGTTTCTTCCTCTTCCAGATATGATGGCATGGAATGAATTTCCTTTCTATGCTTATTAGTATAACTTGTCTCTATAATTGACATATTGAGGGTGAGTGGCTGAATATAGCTTGTTAGGGCTGCCAGGGCACAGGTTTATATTCCACAAACTCCAGTAACAGAGCTGCCTCTTTTTAGCCTGAGGAAGCCATCGCTGTGTGGAATAAGAGCTCTTAGTCAATGCTAAATTGAATTCTTGGCGAACAGCTTAGACTCTGGTCACTCAAGAGAAATCCTCTGAACAGTATTTGATAGTGCCTAAGCCACCCCCACCCCACCCCCAGTCACAGGTCTGGTCTTCCCCACTCCCCTGGGCTTTGGTGCGTCCTGCCAACTAAGAGTAGCCTGGTAGATGTCAAGCTGGAGTGGCATCTGCAGTATTTCCTGTTCCATCTCTTTGTAGCATCTTGGTATGTTTGAAACTGACTCTGATTCTAAAATAAAGAAGGAGCTCTCAGTCTGCCAAGGCAGAGCTGCCATAAGCTCCCTTCTCTTCCAAGACAGCCTAGTTTTGTCAGGATTTGTAGGTTGACAGAGGCTTGATTTATACCAAATTTTCATTTCTAAATTGTGAAGAAATGCCTTAGTGATCATAATCTGATGAGCTTTGGTAACAACGAATAATATGATGGTTCTCAAGTTGAAACATCCAGTGTCTAATACAGGGTTTCTCCAAAGTTTCGTTTCCAATCTTGAAGTAGCTTTACCACTTCTTTCTAACACTCTGGTGATTCTGTAGGGGAAAAAACCCCAAAAAACAAAAAACCATGGCTTATGTAGGCTAACTTGAATCTCAAAATGCCCCAAACCAGATGCACGAAAACTCTCCACTGTTAGCTAAACATTGACTGCCCACTGTTCCATATAGATCTGGATCTCAGAGTTTAGGTTCTGGGAACAGGTATCCTAGGTTGGATAAGCTATGATGAGTTTGTGTACAAGACCAGTACTGCTATAATTGTGTGTGTTTTAGTACCCCCTTGAAAAAGAGGTCACCTGCTTAGAGGGAGAGTCAAAAGGAATGCCCTGGGTATTCGGGGATACAGTGGGTGGGTTAGTTCCTCTTCTGTCGCTGTGATGAAACACCATGACTAAAAGCTACCTGTAGAAGGAAGAACTTAACTTGGCTCACATTTCCAGAGGAAGAGCCCATAATGGAGGGGGCAACAAGCAGCAGAAGCAGGAAGCTGAAAGATCATATCTTCGTCACAAACAGAAAGCAGAGAGCCAGCAGGAAGCAGGGTGAGACTATAAACCTTCAAAGCCCATGCCCCACTGATGTTCTTCAACAAGACTGCTCTTCCTAAAGGTTCTATAGCCTCCCCCCAACAGAATCACCAACTGAGGACCAAGTGTTCACCTTCATGAGCCTGTGGGGGATAGTTTTCATTCAGACATCAACAGGACGGCTTTCCTAACCTGTCATCGTTTCTTAGGGGCGTATCATAGTTTCTTTTCACATTTGAGCATTGCTTTCTTCAGCTTAAAAATATAAATGATAGGTCTTAGATGCAGGAAATCTATGGCCTTATTTAATATTTCTGACTAAGGAAAGCACAAAAGTTGATCAAGAGGTCCTAGACTGTCTCAGACATACTATACTTCTGTAACTTCTACAGTATAGTTGATTGGTGTGATTCTCAGCTTTTGAGGATGTGACTCAGGGAGTCCGATGCTTAGGAATTAAGTAGTTGATTTCCAGGCAAAGCTACTGCTGTCGTCATCTACATCCTCAGCTATCAGTCGTGGACATTTTCAAAGTAACTTGTGTTTTCTTACTTTGTCATTAAATTAGAGATGCATTTCTACAAGAAAAACGCACGTGTAATATTGAAAACTTCCCAGTTAAACAGAAGATTTGGATTCAGTGCCCATGGTTTCCTGTGCATTTGGGTGTGAAATAGTTCTTCCCAGCACTTATTATCAGTCGGAAATACCCAAGCTGGGTAATCTTTAAAGAAAGATCTTTATGTAGCTCACAGCTTTGGAGGGTAAATGTGAAAACAGCTTGTCCATTGGTGATCGCCACCTTGGATGTATTACTTCATGGTGGGTGGCATCATGACGGCAGAATGAGGAAGAGAAAGGATGTCACACAGTACAACAGAAGGGAAGTCAGGCCGTGAGGAGAAGCATGTCCTACTCTTTTATTGTGATCTACTCTCATGGGAGCTCTGGAGGTTCTGTACATGGGACCGGTACTCCTTATGTAGTTGAGGATGGCATTGAACTCCTGAACCTCCTGCCTCCACATCCTACGTGCTGGGATTATGGGTTACTATATAATAGCTGCCACACTTAGCTTCTTTTTTCACTTTATATGATTAGTTAACTTTTAACTTAAAAATACTTATTCCTTTCACAGTTTTTTTTGGGGGGAGAGGGGAATAATTTTGCTTTTTGTTTCTTGAGACAAGGTCTCCTTACATAGCCTGGGATATTCTGGAACTCATGTACATGCTGGCCTCAAACTCAAAGCTCTACAAACCTATGCCTCCTCCAATGCTGCTATTATGGTTAGCACCTACCTTTAGTCCCAGCAGTTGGGAGGCAGAAGCAGGAGTGTCTCTTTATGTTCAAGACCAGTCTGGCCTACATGGTGAGTTTGAGGATAGCCAGGGCTACATAGTGAGGACTTATCTCAAAATAATTTTAAAATTACATTTATTTATGTATTTCTGTGAGTATATGTCTGGGCACGTGCGTGCCATGATGTACATGTAGAGCTCAGAAGACAACAGAAGGGACTGGCTCTCGCCTTCTGCTATGTAGGTTTCAGGGATGAGACTTAGCTCTTCAGGCTTGGCAGCAGACCCTTGACCTACGGAGCCATCTTGTGGGCCATGACCATGTTTTCAAAACAACTCTCTCTTTATATACCAATTTTTCTTTAGATTTTTTTAATGACTTTTTATTGTGGATAAATTCCTTTAACATATATTTTACTTTATTTTTAACTGACACAATAACTTTATATACTTTTGGGGTACAGTGTGATAATGTTGATATAGTTACACAACATGTAAAGATCAAACTAACGGTTTTTCTTTTTATCATCTCTGTCACCTCAGATGTGTCATTTCTTTGTGATAATCAAATTCCTTGTAGATGTTTAGAAATACGCAATAGATTGTGTAGTCACTCCAGTGCACTACAGCACACTAGAACCTACCAGTTCTATCTAACTATAATTTTCTTTTAAAAAAAATTTTTTTATTCTATTTTATGTATATGGGTGTTTGCCTGCATGTATATATGTGTGTCACATTCATGCCTGGTACCCACAGAGGTCAAAAGAAGGGCTCAGATGCCCTAGAAGTGGAGTTTCAGGTTGTTGTAGCTGCCATGTAAGCACTGGGAACTGAACATTGGGACCTCTGCAAGAACAACCCCTGAGTCATCTCTCCTGCCCCTTTGTTTTCTAACTCCGAGCCAGCCCCTGCCCACACTGTCCTCTCTGAGCCTCTGACAACCACTGTTCTGCTCTCTCTTTCTGTGAGATCATTTTGTGGTTGTGGTTGTTGTTGTTTTCCGCTTCCACATATGAGTGACACCATGTCATGCTGTCTTTGTGTGTCTGACTTACTTTCAGTGAACTACTTTTATAAAAGAGGTTCACTTCTGCTCTTAGAACACTTCAATAGCTCTTGCATGTCACAAACAAGAAGTCCAGAACCACAACCGTAGCCTTTCCGATCAGGCTCTCTGTTCCCTCTCAAGTCCCTTATCTCTTGCCTTGACTTAAGTCACACTGCATGTGCACTGCTCTTCAAACACAGCAGGGCTGTGGGTTGGAGAGATGGCTCAGATGGTTAAGAGCATCGACTGCTCTTCCAGAGGTCCTGAGTTTAATTCCCAGCAACCACATAGTGGCTTACAACCATCCATAATGGAATCTGATGCCCTCTTCTGGTGTGTCTGAAGACAGCTACAGTGTGATCTTACATATATATATATGTATTAATTGTGGTAGTGACAGTATTTCCTTGGCCTGGACCATGTTCCCACCAAATGGATTATTCCTCAATTTCAAATTCCTTCTCCAAATGCTCATCCTTTGGCAGCACATCCACATTCAGATACTTCTCAGCCATTCTGTGTCCAGTCCTCTAATGGGTTTTACACCTGAAGTATGGTTTGTCTGTTCATTGTTGTGTTCTGTCACTCAAATAAAGCACCATGACAACAGAGACATGCTCCTCCTCTCCTCTCCCATCCTGAAGTATGGTTTGTCTGTTCATTGTTGTGTTCTGTCACTCAAATAAAGCACCATGACAACAGAGACATGCTCCTCCTCTCCTCTCCCAGACAGTGCTGAATACAGGATGATGGAGGATGAATGAATGAAAAATGAATGCATCATGGGAAGGCATCTACTCATCCTGTCTAAGTATCTTTGGGCAAATAGCTTTGACAGCATTGCTTATAACCTCTGCAGAGTTTGCTACCAGCCTCTGAGCCACCGAGGCTACCAACTTGCCTTGACTTACCTCACAGCCTAGCCACAAGGGAGAGCTACTCAGGGAAAGAGGGCTGCTGAGCTGTGGGAGAGAAGCCACCAACTGTTCAGGATGGTGCTTGAGGAGCCAGGAAATCACCATGGGCACAGACCTTACTTTTAGAGTTTGTGATTCCACAGAGGTTAACTGTAGGTACTGTGTACCCACCTCCATGTAAGGACTGTTTCAGGAGTGGAGGCTTCCTGAAATACAAACCCTAGAGTCTCCCAGGGAGGGTACCTGTCAGCTCAAGAAGGTTTCCAAACTTTTCTTCTCCTCCTTGGCAGAAAGACCAGCAGAGATACCGCCTCTCTGGGCCCCCGAGGCTTCTGATGAGCCACTGAGGCCTGTGCAGCCCCTGTAGGTTCCCATCGCTTCTTAACACCATGGAAATCCTTCATACCAGTCTCCTAACTACTTACTCCTTGACAGACTTCTACGGTGTATTGCCCTGGGCTCTGGACCCAGACCTGTATCTACTGGTTTGTGGCTTGCTACAGCTAAGAAAATCCTTTCAAGTGGAAATACCGAAAATGGCACAAAATATATTTCTGTAGGGTATGGTATTTTCAGGGTGTCAGCTAGGATTGTGACTGGCGAGACCTTCAGCAGAGAAGAATAAGAGTCATATTATAAACAAGCTCGGTTGTCATCTGGAATAGAGTTTAGCCATCGACATTGGAGGCCACTGGTGCTCAGGGCCAGCTTAGGTAGTGACCCTGATGCCACTGATACCAAGTCTGGAGGCCACAGGAAAATCCACTGAACCTTCCCGGAAGCACAGCAGCTCAACCCACTCACCTTAGACATAGGGCCAGCTGGGATTAGCTGAACTTGTGTAATGGCTGTCTTCTCCCTGGGGACTGGAGGGGTGATGCCACCTATAAATACTCGAGTGTACATTTGAAACAACTGGGTGAGGCTGAGAGCACCCAAAGGCTGATGTGATCTCATTTCCAGAATTTGACCACTCCCATGCCTGGTCCATTCATCCCATCCTGAGCTCTGGTTATGACAGCCCAGCAGGGCTAGTACTGTCTCCACAAGAGGAAATAACCGGAGACAGTATGACTTCCTGTCACCTCTAGTGGTCTGTGCAGGCTAGTTTTATGTCACCTTGATACAAGCTAGAGTCATTTTGGAAGAGAGAACCTTAATTGAAAAAATCATCCCCACCAGATCAGCCTGTGGGCAAGTCTATAGTGCATTTTCTGGATTGGTAATCGATTGGGGGGGGCTCAAACTGACTACGGGCCACCCCTGGGCTCACGGTCTTGGGTTGTATAAGAAGACGGGCTGATCAAGACAAGACTCATAGCTCAAGTCAATAAAGAACATCCCTCCATGGCCTCTATATTATTTTCTGTCTCCAGGATTCAGTCCTGCTTGAGTTCCTATCTTCCTTCAATAACAAACTACAACGTGGGAGTATTCGCCAAATAAACTCTTTCCTCTCCAGCTGCTTCTAGTTATGGTGTTTCATCACAATAGAAGCCATAAATAAAACACAGTACCTTCAAGCCTGCAGCTCTTAGGCCCAAAGAATGAGTGTATCTTTAAGACTTTCAGAGACCTTGTTTGTGAAAGGACACAGAAGCTCTGAGTATGAGACTTGAATTTTCCCGTCTATATTCCTGCAGGTACATAGGTGGGAACCAGACAGAGCTGTAAGGCTGGTCAAGGCTCTGCAGTCTGACTCTATGGATGTGACTGAGTTTCAGATGCCCCAGAAAGAATCTGGCAGAATAAAGAAAGGTATATCCTGGGCCTCAACATTCCTGAAGGAGGAGCTAATGATCTGAGGCTGTAGCTCAGAAAGAGGATAGGGGATTGGTGAGGGCTTTGTTACTGCTATTGATGAAGGTTTGTCACTACTATTTTAAGGCAGGCTTTTTTCTTTCTTTCTTTCTTTTTTTGTTTACACTTAGGACTTTACTTGGCAGTCTCAGGCTGCTGAAGTCTGACATTTGGGTGTTACTAGTAAGATTACTTCAGCACTGAGTTGGTAAAATAATACACAAAATCAGAGACATTTCTAAAGGGAGGCCAGCCCTTGTGGTGCTTCCAATCAGTAGTTTTGGAAACACTAGAGACAGTGTTCTTGGTAGGTACAGATATTGCCATTTTCCAGCGTGACTCTGTCACAGGAGGAAGACACGAAGCACACCCGCTGCAGGCTCATGAGCAAGGACAACAAAGAGGAGCAGGGGTGAAAGTGGTTGGCTCTGTGCAGCTGACAAACTGGTGTGTGAACATCCAGATGACACCCCTGGGAACTCGGCACAGTACCAGAAACTCTCAGTGTCCCTGAGTCTGGAGTGAGCAAGGAGGAGGAACAACAGTAAATCTGACCCGTGAGTACAAATGCAATCTGTCACATTTGGGTGTGCCAAGTGGAGGAAGGGCAAGAGAGTGGCCACAGCCAGCATGCCTCAGCCTGCCTTGTCCCCGACATCAGGAAAACTGAGCAGGAGCTGGCGTGTTGGCTCAGTGGGTAAAGGCCCTTGCCAGCAACCCTGATGACCTGAGTTTGATCCCTGGAACCCATAGAGGGTAAAGAAAGAACCAACTCATGCATGTTGTCCACTCCCCTCCTCACATTCAGGACCACGTGCAAAACTCCAACAAAATACACGTGACAAAAACTTGAAAGAAAACTGAGTAGCCAGCTCCCTCTCCTTTCCTAGGATTTTCCTGGGAGTTTTCATCACTCTCAATTTACCCTCTAGCTTTCTTTCTTGGCCCTGGGGTTTGCTGTCCAGTGGGAACAACCTACCTCATACCCTCATCTTCCTGTGAGTTTATGGATCACCAAAGACTTCCTAGTCTTTTATCTCTCATGTGTGTAGGTTGTTTATACTTTAGCAAGTGCTCACTGGGGAAGTGCTGGAAATTGTTTTCTTCACTCAAGAGATTTCCTTTCCCACTGGGTCCATTCTCTGCCCCCACTTCCTGTCTGTTTATTGCTTTTCTCATACTCAACGCTCATACTTACTCCCAGGCACGAGCAAACCTCATGGGTGTTGATCTGAATTGGACAAGGCCACATTTTTCAGTGTCCACCCACCAGGCATTTGTGGCATGCCCCTGTGGAAGCATATAGATTGAGCCCTGGGAAGTGTATGATACATTCTCAACTGAGTCATGACACCCCTTCATGACATGAACAACACATGGCCAGATAACAGCTGGTCAACATTGCACTCTAATAAAGTCTGTCTGGAGGTGGGCTCTTGTATCTCCTTTGCCTATTCCAGATACCACTAGAGAAACTACACCAAGCAGATAAGTTTATTTAACTTGCCTCTATGGGACTTAAGAGCCATGCAAATTTTATTTACACAAATAATATCATTTATATTGCTTGAAAAATTTTTTAGAATCATCAGGGAGAATCGAGGATTACAAAAACCCTACACAGCTTGCCAAAAGCCAAACAGTAACCATAAATTTAGCTACACTGAACTGTACTGTCCAAAATGGCAGCCGATAAAGCAATGGTTCTCAGCCTTCCTAATGCTGTGACACTTTAAGACAGTTCATGTTGGTGACACCTCCAACCATAAAGTTATTTTTGCTGCTACTTCGTAACATTGCTACTGCTACGAATCGTCATGTAAATATCTTTGTTTTCTTATGGTGTTAGGCAATCCCTGTGAAAGAATTATTCAACACCCACTAAGGAGTCACAACCCACAGGTTGACAACTGATGTGCTAGATACTTGTGCCTATTTAAATATTTGAATTAAAATTAAGTAAAATTTAAAAAGAATTTTTTTAAGCAATTGCTACTATTGTTGGTGGCCTACCAGAACTGGTTTGTGAAACCTTATTGCTAAAGATCCCATGTACTGCTGGTCATAGAACAGGACAGAACAATCAAGTTGGAACTAGAATGGGAGTTTCCTCCTTGTTGCCTGGCCTTCATAGTGCTAGAAGATGTTACCCAGGCTACTGGGAAAGAATTGTTATCAATAATTATATTCAACTTCAGACCCTGGATGCAACAACATCAATCCACTAGAAAATATGTACTCACTGGTGCTGTGGTGGCAAGTCTATTACCAGAGTAACCAATTGCTTTTTTTTTCTCCCCAAGTTTGCTCCAAAGGAGGGAGTTTGTATCTGGTACTGTAAAACTGGCAAAAGCCCATGGCCAGGAGGACATAGACTCCAGTAAGAAAGCTAGTATTGTTGTTTTGTTAAGGGATAGGATGTATTCATCAGATTGCCCTTCTTAAAAAACAAAATAAAGCACTAAGAAAAGCTTCATTCTTCAGTGGGCATCAGTCACTGCAGGGACCTATAACTAGTGAGAATGCTGAGAGTAGCTGGCCATTGCATCACCTACATCAGCCATAAATGAGCCATCTACATAATCTCCCCCAAGGCCCGAGGAACACCGAGAAAGGAAAGGTGGGGAAAATGTAAGAGCTGGAAGAGAGCAGAGTGGAAATGTTGAATTCCTAACACAGCATGGCTGTTGTACTCTTAAAACCATGACAGTTGTGACTATCAGCATAGGACCTGCATAAAACTGAGTCCGTCAACATCCTGTCATGGAGAGGAGAGAGCTTCATGGAGCCTACTCTTCTCTGTGTATTTCTACAAAGTTAACAGTTGATAGGGGTGGCGAGAGACATTTTCTTTAGTGGTGTGGCCTCTGGTAAGGTGCTTGTGCACCTGTAAACAGCCTTCACCTATGCTTCTGTAAGCAGTCCTAATGAAGCTCACTTGGTCATTAAAAACAACAACAACAACAACAAAGGCATAGGGGCTGGAGAGATGACTCAACAGTTAAGAGCACTGGCTGCTCTTCCAGAGGTCCTGAGTTCAATTCCCAGCAACCACATGGTGGCTCACAACCATTTGTAATGGGATCCGATACCCTCTTCTGGTGTATCTGAAGACAGTGACAGTGTACTCATATACATAAAATAAATAAATAAATCTTAAAAAAAACAGCATGAAACTAAAAGGGGAGGCTAGTTGGGAAGAGGGGGTCATTCAGCGTGAGTGGGAAAGAGATAAGAGATGGTAACAAAGACAAATATGAATGAAACACATAATTATAAACTGTACGGAAATGTAGTAATGAACCCATTCTCATATTGAAAAAAAAACACTTGAAAAAGTACAGTTTCTCAGTTGTACAAACCATATTTAAGTGATCTCATGTGCTCTGTATTGGAGGGAGGGGCATTCTCATATTAAGTTCAACCTCTTCATACTCTGGATTTGGTCCTGTCTTGTGTCCACCGATCACATTCTTCATCCACTGTAGCATTCTCCCTGAGTTCTGCTTTCCCTGATCTGGTTCCCGGGCCTCTGAAGCCTGGCTTGGAATGAGTGGTATTTTTGATTGTTGTTTGCTTTGACACAGATATGTCTCTCTGTGTGTGTGTGTGTGTGTGTGTGTGTGTGTATGCATAGCACCAGCTAGTCTAGAACTCACTATGTAGCCCAGGTTGACCTTGAACTTGTGTCAATCTTGTTTCAGCCTACCAAGTGTTGGGATTACAGGTATGAATGTTCCAGTGAAAGCATTTCTCCTTAGACCAACCTGCAGACATTAGCTGTTCTGCTATCATGCCAATTCCAGGTCATCCAGGCCCCACACCAAACACTTCTGTCCACTGAGCCATCCTGTCAGCCTAAGTACTTGATATCTCTGTGCACATGCTCACTTTGAAGAATCCTAGCTTTCTGTAGATAGTGGCTTAGATTTATATTTTAACCCAGAATCTTCTATTAGTTCTACACCTGTGAGTAAGTACTAGGAGTTTGTACTAAAACCTCTCTTTCTGGAAATTTTGCTGAGTTACCATGTGCCCTTTCATTGACACAGGTCTAAGTCAGCAAGATGCCAGCCAGCCAGAGAATCAGGTTCTAAAACCAGTATCTTTACTGTTTATCTTCTGGCTCAGCCTTCCCTGGGCCGTTGTAATCACTAGCTCTTGAAGAGTGCTCAGAAGCTTGCCTCAGCTCAGTCAGAGACAGCTTTCAATCAAGTCTTGAGATGGACAGAAGGAAAGAATGAGTGATGTATGGAACAGGACCCTCACCCTCAAGAGAGAAATTGACCATCAGAGCATCCATCATGTTTCTGATTGACTCTGGAATCTTCACGTCACATCTGACACTGCGGCTGTTTGGTCCACATGGACAGGGGTGGAGCCAGCCTCATGGTCTGGGTCGTCTTGTGCTTCCTGGCTGAGCTGGGCAGTCTGTTTCAGGTTGGGATGAGGACATATGCTACAGTAACATCTTTTCTTGTCACCTTCACATAGGTGCTGATAACCAGCCAGCCTCTACACTGCCTTCTCTTCATCCTGGCAGCTTCCTGTTGCCCCAGCTGTGGTCAGGCTCCACAATTCCATGCTGGATTGCTGTGACCATTCACACACTGACTGGACTTTTACTCTGTGCTGTTCTGTCCCAAAAAAGTAGAATCCTTCTTCACCCACTCTGAACCTCACACACCAGGCCCGACTGCCCTCTAGCAGGGACACTCCCCCACTTTTATCTGGGTTTAGACATCCTTGGACCAGTTAATGCTCTTTCCAGATGTCTGTCTTCCATCAAAGTTTTAACATTGCTATTTTGGGGATCATCACAGTGCCTTATTCTTATATGCACATCTTCACCTCCCTTCTATAGTATCTCTGGGTGATCCAAAGTTGTAGACAGATCAGGCTGGCCTGAACTCATGGAAATCCACCTGCCTCTTCCTCCCAGGTGCTGGGCTCATAGGCATGTATCATCACACCTGACACAAGTCTAGTTGTGTGAATGTGTGTGTCACAAAATGACTTTTTGACTGCACTGAAATAAAGAGAAAAGAAAGAGGGCTATGTGCATCTTGTCTTAGTGAGTGTTTTACTGCTGTGAACAGACATCTCTAGCATGTGTGAAGCCCTGGGCTTCATCCTCAGCACTACCTAACCCCTGCATGGTTGTGCATGCCCCTGCTCATGCCTATAATCTCAGCACTCCAGAAGCAGAGGCAGGAGGACGGAAAGTTCAAGGTCACTCTCAGCTATATACCTAGTTAGAAACTAGCTTGAGATGTGTATGTCCCTGTCTCAAAAAGAGGAATGAAGTCATGGTCCAGGGGTTAAGGATGCTCTCCTAGAGGACTTGGGCAGCTCACAACTGCCTGTAACTCTAGCTAGTTCCAGGGAAGCAGACATCCATTTCTGGCTTCTGAGGGACACACATACACACACACACACACACACACACAAGTTTTAAAATAGAAACATAGGAAGGTAAAGTTATAAAGTGTTTCTGTCTAGGGAATCTTCATAAGGTTTTTTTTCTCTACTAGTTAAAAAAAATTAAAAGGGAGGATGAATCTTCAGTGTATCAGGTAGCAGCAGGGGAAATAGACACAGCAGACAGAAGTAGCTGATGAAGAAAGGCTTTCATTATGGGTGAGAAAATACACACACACACACACACACAGAGAGAGAGAGAGAGACAGAGACAGAGAGACAGAGAGAGAGAGACAGAGAGAGAGAGACACAGAGAGACAGAGACACAGAGAGACAGAGACAGAGACAGAGACACAGAGAGGCACACACAGAGAAAACTCTGCAGAGCAGGGCCTGGGACTTCCGAAGCCAAAGCATGGTCTGTCTTTGAGTGCTGGGGGTTTTAAGAGTCTTTGAGAGTTCTAGTTCTTCCTTCCCTAATGTAGATTTGGTCAGTTGAGAGAAAGTCAGGGAGGTAGATGGGTTCACAGCTTTGGGGTTAACGTGTCCTGATCTGGTCTTGATCTTTTTGGGCTGGTCCACTTGCAGGGAAGCATATGTGGGCACATACACTGCAGCTTGCCTGTTAAGGTCAGAGGGCAACTTTGTGGAGTCTGTCCTCTCTACCATGTAGGCTCTGGGAATCTAACTCAGGTGACTGTCTCTACATCCATGTGTTGAGATTAAAGACACATACCACCATGCCCGGCCCTTAAGAGTTTCTTTTGTTTTGTTTCTAAGACATGTATTTATTTATTCATTCATATTTGTATGCCTCTGTGTGAGTGTATGTGCATGTGTGTGTGCAGGTATGTATGCCTGTGTGTACATAGAGGCCAGAAAAGGGCAACTTCTATCTCTTTTGCCTTTGAGGCAGGGTCTCTCCCTGAACCTGGAGCCCATGCCTTCTTGTCTAGACTGGAAGCTTGCACTAGACTTTAGTGATCTCCTGTCTCATCCCTCCTTGATCCTAGATTGTCACATAGGAACTAGGATCTGAACACCAGTCCTCATGACTGAGCAGCAGATACTCTTAAGTCACTGAGCTGTCACTCCAGCCCCTACTCCTTTTTATCATTTCTCTCTTCTCTCTTCTCTCCTCTCTCCTCTCTTCCCCTCTCTCCTCTCTCCCCTCTCCCTTCTTCTCCCCTCTCCCCCTCCCCTCCCTCCTCTCTCCTCTCCCCTCTCCCCTCTCCTCCCCTCTCCCCTCCCCTCTCCCCTTTCCTCTCTCTTCCCCTCTCCCCTTTCTTCTCTCCT
>NW_021604657.1:7141103-7175620 GCF_004785775.1 Grammomys surdaster
GGCTCTTATCTCCTTCCTGACTCTCACATTTATCATTATGTTTTGTGTTTGCCATTTAGTATTTTTAAACATTATTAATTATTCTAAAAATTACTTATTATTGTATGGGGTGTGTGTGAGTGTGTGTGTACGTGTATGAGTATGTGTGTCTGTGTGTCTGTGTGTAAGTGTGTATATATGTGTGAGTATGTATCTGTGTGTGAGTGTGTAACTGTGCATGTGTATGTGTGAATGTGTGTCTGTGTGTATGAGCGTGCATGTGTATATGAGTGTGTGTCTGTGTGTGTATCTCTGTGTGAGTGTGTAAGTGTGTGTGTATGTGTGAGGGTGTGTCTCTGTGTGTGATTGTATCTGTCTTTCTTTGTGTGTGTGAGTGTGTATGCAAAGATATGTAAGTGTGTGTGTGTGTGTGTGTGCCACAAATGTGTGAGGTCAGAAGACAACTTGTGGAGTCAGTTCTTTCTTCTTTTCACCCAGGGTTCTAGGGATTGAATTCAGACCATCAGGCTTGGGAAGCAAGCACTTAACCTGCTGAGCCATGCCTCTGGCTCTAACATATATTATTAAGTATGAAACATGATTTAAAACATCATATGGATGAGGTCACAAAATTCTTTAGCCTAGAGAAAACATGAGTGATCAGATGAAAGTCACTTGAGATACTCTGACCCAGCATAGCCGGTCTGTGCAGACTCCCTGACACCAAAGGTTACTAAAGGCTCCTGGAACAAGCTCTTCTCTGCCTACTGCCATCCTTATCCAGGATTAATAACATAGGTGACTGATACCCAACCAATGTCTTGTACTGCTGTTAGTGCCCCACGTAACATAATAACTTGTTTCTCTAACATCTTTCATGTTCTTTTGTTGTTGTTCAATAACAGGGCCTCGTACATGCTAGGCTAGCACTCTGAGATACACTCCCACCCCACCCCCCTTTATTTAATCTATAAATCCCAGCTGCCTTCGGTGATCTCTGTAAGAACACGTATTCTGCTCATTCTGAGTATCTAGAGTTCATGGTTTCTTCCCAGGGTCCTGACCTCATTCTGGCTCCAGTACAGTCTCACTTCACATACTCAATGAACCTCAACTTGCTTTTTAGGGTGATATATTTTGTGACTATCATGAAGTGGATCTTCTTTTACATACTTCATCCTTGTTATCTCTGTGAGAAGAATTCAGATGAGATCAGCAGATCCCGGTAAAAAAAGAATAAAGTTTATAATAGAGCAGGGGTGGAGCGAGTGCAGACAATAGCGCAAGAGACCACTACGTGCATGTGTGTGTTTTCTTAAGGGCAGCTAGAATGAGTGGCCTCTCCTGGAATGCTTGGTTCTGTCCTCATGAGTGACTGCTGACTCTGACTGAGCTTGAAGGAGGGAGCAATGGTATGACTTTGATCTTTATCAATCAGAAAAATCTTCTGCTAGGTAGTAGTCGCATAAGATTTGTGACTCCCAGAGTCAGGTTTAGAAAGTTATCCATTAATAACCTTCTGGGAAGTCCAGGGTGTCATGTCTTCCTCCAGGACCAGAGACATGACTCAATCCTTGTCTTTTAAACCAGTTACTAAACCCTGTCCCTCTTGTCCTTTGTTTTTTAGATTGCTGACTATGAGGGAGGGGCCCAGCCCTAATGTTTTCCAAGGGTAATGTCAAGCTAGTTGCCTGATAAGGGACTCCAAAAGTGTCTTTCTGCACTTCCCTGGTGGCTGTCTTCAGACTTGGGGTATTGATAGGATAGTGATGAGCCCCATTCAGATGTCAGGACTGAATTCCCTCAGGATCTCAGGTGTCCCAGGTATTTGTCTGAGACTGTGGGGTTTTTTAAATTAATTAATTAATTAATTAATTTTTATTGGATATTTTATTTATTTACAATACAGATGTCATCCCCTTTCCCCATTTCCCCTTCCTAGAACCCCCCCATCCCATCCCCCATCCTCCTTCATGCTTTTATACCATTTTAATTACATGCATGTATTAAGGTCAGTTCTAGGTTGAGGAACTAGCAATACAATAGATGCAAATAGTCAAGAAACAAGCAATACAATAAACACAAATAGTCAAAGAAAAAGCAAGGCATTAAACCCAATTCTGCGAACACTCCCATGATCACTGTTTCTAAGGGCTTATCAGGATGACCAAAGTATCTGAGCCTACTTCCCTGTCCTAGCCTAAGGTCATTTTCATGTCTGAAGCCTACTTCCTTGTTCTAGCCTAAAATTTAGATTCCTGTCTGAAATTACTTCTTTGTTCTAGCCTAAGATTTAGATTCCTACCTGAAGTTACTTTGTTCTAGCCTAATGTCAGATTCCTGCCTGAAGCCCACTTCCTTGTCCTTGGCCAATGTCATATTCCTGCCAAGTAGCCCATTTCCTTGTCCTTAGCCCATGTCAGATTCTTGCAAAGCAGCCCTCAAAGCTCTCTACCTCTCCCCCTTTTTTGTAATTTCATCAACAAGACTGAGCCTGTCTTAGGTTATTCTGACAAGAATGCTTTTCTTACCCCTCATGGAATATGCATTATCAAAAGCAATGCACTGCTGTCTTATATAGCTTGATCATGCTAGCCCTTTTTGTCCTGGGAATACTTTTATTCATGCCCATTGTGTTAAAGCTTTTCTTCAACAACGTCAACATGTTGGCAGCCATGTACATGGCTTGAACCTGAAAATGGACTCCCAGACAGAGTTATTAAATTATCAGGCTGGCAAGCCAAGGATGGGTAAGATTCTGCACAGAGCCTTACCAACCTAAAACTGAGACCATATTTTAAAGAGCTGTTTTATGATCTTCTCTGTGAGAATTAGGCCTAGTCTAAGTGTCTATGTGTAGGATAAGTACTGCCTCCTACTGAGTCTCGACGAGCTCAGGATTGGTTTCCAGTAAAGTCCTAGGTTGAGTTAGTATAAGTAATGTAATTTATATAAATTACAATTGCTTTCTTAGTTTGTGTGTGTGTGTGTGTGACAGAAAGATAGGGGGAGAGAGAGAGAGCGAGAAAGAGAGAGAGATAGAGAGAGAGAGAGAGAGAGAAGCAACAGAGAGACAGAGAAACAGAGAAGCAGACAGAGAGAGACTGGGTACAGTGGTGCATGCCTTTAATCCTAGCACTTGGGAGGCAGAGGCAGGAAGACCTCTGTCAGTCTATGATCAACCTGGTCTACATAGTGGATTCCAGATCACCAGGTCTATATAATGAAGGCCTATCTCAAAAAAGAAAGGAAGGAAGGAAGGAAAGAAGGAAAGAAGGAAAGAAGGAAGAAAGATTGATCTAGGTGGGGTGGGTGGCATATTTTTACAATCTCAATACTTGGGAAACAGAGGCAGAAGGCTCACTGCAAGGCTGCAACTAGGCTGACATACACAGAAAGTTACAGACCAGCCACGGCTACCTAGAGAGACCCTGTCTAAAAACTAAACAAAGCTTACAAATGCCCACCCCCCCAAAAAAAAATCCTTAGGGCTGGAAAGATGGCTCAGAGTTTTGAAGCACTCGTTGTTCTTACCCAGGACCCAGGTTCAAGTCCCAACACCCACATGGTGGCTCACAACCATCTGTAACTCCAGTTCCAGGGGATCTGACATTCTCTTCTTGCATATACATGTATATACATACATGCAGGCAAAGACACTCACATATACAAACAAAATAAATACACCTTTTTAAAAAAGAAAGAAAAAAAGAAAAACTCTCTCTCCATATCCTTCCAAACCAAGCAACTGAAACCATGAGAATAAATCTCTGAAGAGAATACATAGCTGTTTCTAGACCAATAGGGTGATCAAGAGTTTCAGCGAATAGATTAGGACTTTGATCTGGGACATGCAGAGTTGCAGAGATTCTCTAACCAGACTTTTTTTTAGGGCACTTTCAGCTCATTGGGAAGACATGCGTGAAGACCTGGAAACTGGATTTCCAAGACATGTAAAAGAGTCTCTAAGGTGAGGAGGCCTGGAGGAGCAAGCCTCACATGCTGCACACTGAACCACACAAACGGACTGAGCTGGGGGCCTCTCGAAGGAGTATGACTGACAAGAACCACCACCAGAGCCTTCCTTTTAGGAATAATCTCCCCCTGAAAACTCCAGCTGGCTCTACAGACAACACCTATGTGTTCATAGGAGAGACGTCCTGTGACCCTAAGAGTGGCCACTACAGGGTTCCTTACATTTTATTTTTTCTAATACTTTCAAAGTACTTCACATACAGTCGATTTCTTACTAGAAATACTAGGCATTTTTCTCATGCACTCATAGTTGTGGTCTATATCTTAGTCAATTAAAACATGTCTCTAAATGTTTTCCCCATGTCTGCTTTGCCAGAGAACGGAATGTAATAATACATTTCCTAAACCCTTAAGTATTTGGGTCCCTTGTAGACAACGCCATTTGCTAAAAATTTTTTAGCCCATCCTTGGCCCTCATTATTTGTTTTCTTCTGGAATCTAACATCCAGTGGAAATGCTTAGGTTATTTGAGTCATTTGGGTTTTTTTTGTTGTTGTTGTTGTTGTTGTTGTTTTTTACGGTTTTCAAGACAGGGTTTCTCTGTGTGGCCCCTGGCTATCCTGGAACTCACTATGTAGACCAAGCTGGTTTTGAACGTACAGAGATCTGCCTGCCTCTGCCTGTTCCCAGCTTTTATTTTCTTTTTAAAATATTTTTTTACATTTATTTTGTGTTGGGAGACATGTATAAACATGTACTGGGATCTGAACTCTGGTCCTCATGACTGAACAGCAGATCCCCTTAACCCTAAGGCGTCACTCCAGCCCCTACTCCATTCATTCTCTCTCTCTCTCTCTCTCTCTCTCTCTCTCTATCTATCTCTCTCTCCTTAGTCTGACTCTCACAGCCCAGGCTGACCTGGAAGTCAATAAGTAGCTGAAGATGACCTTGAATTTCAGGTCTGCCTGCACCCACGTCCCAAGTGCGATCATTACAGGCATTTGCCATCCTGTCCCTCGGCTCTTATCTCCTTCCTGACTCTCACATTTATCATTATGTTTTGTGTTTGCCATTTAATTTTTTAAAAAAATATTGATTATTTAAAAAAAAACATGTATCATTTATGTGTGTGTGTGTGTGTGTCTCAAACAAAAAATAAAACGGGGGATTTATCTTCAATGGATTTAGAAGCTTCTAAATGCAGCACAGAGAAAGATCAATTCTTTAAAACAACAAAAAAATTAGGATCGTCTCTGAACTGAAGATCTTCCTAGCACTAGCTGCCAGGGGGCTCTTCAGGGATAAACTCCTAAGTGCTCATAGGAGTAGAACCTCCCACATCTTTAGATGACTGACAGTGCCCTTTTTAAAGTCCCCACCACCACCAAGAAAACTCCGAAACTTAGGAGGAACCAGCCCAACCTCTGAGCCACTCTGATTCATTCTGCTTAGGTGACCTATTGTGGAAACATTGCTCACTGCAACAAGAACATTCCACACAGAGGCTTGTCTTCGTTGTTGTTTTGATTATGTGGTCCATGAACTGGAACTGAGCATGCTCAGGGGTATGCCCCCCTCTATCTGAAAAGACATGTCTTCAGTATATGAATGTATGCCTTTCCCCAGTTAAAGCCCCAAATGGCCTCGCTGTTCTCCGTCCTCACTGCAAGTCATTGCCCTCTCTCCACTCTGTTTCCCTCTGGAGCATAATAGCTTTGCATCTGCTAGGAGGAAGTGAATGAAGGGAATTGGTTGCATCGTTATACCTTTCCCTGCCTCGCTGATGTTGCTTCTGTTCCCTGATAGTTCAGTGCTAGGATTAGTACTTTAATCCCTGTGACCTCGGTTTGATTCCTGGACCTGGAGCCTTGGCATGTCGGTAACCCAGATGGAATACTGCGGCTCCCCTCCTTTACCTTCCTTTTCAACAACAACAGCAACAATGTATCCCTATGAATAAATAAGTAAATGCATGTGTATCTACTGTGGGGTGGGGGAAGGTTGAGTGTGACTGTATATGCCTATACTCCAACACTTGGAAGCTATGGCAGGGTTCACCGCCAGCTGGGACTATATTGTATATTGCAAGGCACCATCTCAAAGCCAAACACAAACATACAAACAAACAAACAGCAATCCCTTTAGTCTCCCACAGGCAATAGAAATCTTAGAGTTTACAAGAGGCCTTTCTCCTTATTAAACCCTAGAAGTCAGAATGTCTGCTAGAGAACAAACCCAGGCTGTGAAAGGCCCTGGCTGGATTCTCTTTCTGTTCCTCTTCCAGCTTGGAGATGCCACAGCTCGAAGGTGCCCACAGGTTGCAGACACTGCCCACCACCCCCCTCTCCAGCCTCCTCCCCCCCCCAACCCCAGCCCATAACTAGAAGCAGGATGAAAGTTTAGCATCTTTGCTTCCATTTTGCACGTATCCTCTGCTCTGAGTTGGTCTTTCCTGCTGGCATCTAGGATTCCAGTAACAACAGTGCATACGTATAAGCAACTTGAGACAAGGGCCCAACTACCCTGAAGGCAAGAGCAATTTTCTTATTAACAATACCTCTGCCTGACCAGTCCTGAGGTAATGATCAGCCAGAAGACAGTTGGACGGTTACCCCATGGGTCTTGTTTTTCCCCCTTCTGACCTTTCCCTGTATAATCTAGACTCTATGCAGTACCCTAGAAGACATTACTGAAGACGCTTGGTTCCCTTATCCTCCCACAGAACGATATTAATGCATTGCTTTTGTCTCTCGCCATTGCTAGCTCTGATTTCTGGGATGAGCCACTGCACTCAGTTTGTTAGGAGTCCCTGAAGTCAGACTGGGTAAGGCCTAGGCTAGCAGTGATTGCAGCTTACAAATAATAACCCACAATGCTCTGTGCAGTTACAATGCTCCCCCCCCCCCACTTGTCCCATCTACACTGATACATATTTTCTCAATGAAAATCTTTTGTAAACTCCTAATACACGTATTTCTTTGTCTCAAAAATGGAAAGTGTTTTTAAACTGAAGCAGGATTGTAGGACCCCCAAAGGGCTGCTATGCCCTGGCTGAGACTTTCCTTGTGCTGCTGTCTACTAAGTAACATTCTGTGGTTCCTCTGGGACCAAAAACATCCTGACTAAGGTATGGTACCCCAGGGAGGGAATTTACACTTGACATCCAACAAAATATCCTGTTGAAGGATGATGCCCCAGGAAGAGAATTTGCACTTGTCATCCCATTGCCCCCCAGTTGAGTTCCTGTTTTTTCCTGAGTTTGTGTTTTTCCTTCCCTGGCTTTGTGTATATATTTAACCTGCCCGGTGAAGGCATTGGCATTCTCTCATAATGGATGACCCGAGTCTGAGTCTTTCTTAATCCCCTAGGCCTACGCCTGAGCTCTATACCACGGGCAGCACCAGAGCTGTCACAGGATGAGCAATTAGGACAATTAAAGCAGTCAGAACAGTCAGTTGTAGACTTCTTGGAGAATTTAGGGACTCCAAAATCTACTTTTGCAATAATCCTGTCTACAGTGGCTAAAGCTTTAAAAGGCTCTGAAAAGGCATTCCCAAATACTCCCTCTGGTCAAATGGGTATAGAACATGTTCTTTGTTTTGTTTATTAAAGGACTATGTCCTAACATCTATAACCTAAAATAAAAGCAAATGGTGTTTAGAAGGACTAGGTCTATCATCCAAATCACTCAGAGTGTGACTTTCTGACTCTGTTGTTGTTTGTGTTTTCGAGACAGGGTTTCACTGTGTAGCTCTGCCTGTCCTGGAGCTCTCTCTGTAGAGCAGGCTGGCCTGGAACTCATAGCACTCCTGCCTCTGCCATTTTAGATGGTTATTTTAAAACTTTATAAAAAGGGGAAATGTATATCTATAAAGGAAAATTTCGTTTGTGAGGGTGTTTTCCTGCCTGCCAGCTAAGTCCCCAAGTAGGGAAAGACATTAACATAAATAATAAGCTTCATTCTTGACCGTCTCGTCTCAAATGGACCTTTATTTATACTCTCCTTGGTCTCAGCACATGGTGATGTTTAGGTTGGACTTCAAAAAAATTGTTGAGCGCAGTTTGCCCTGTCCGAAGTGATTCCGCATTATGTAAAACAGTGTTTTCTTCAGATTGTGCTTTGCCATAAGAGATTCTCCTTTACAAGTATCATTTGACTCCATTTTAAGGATGAGAATGACAATGTATCTTGCTGGACCTTTGACTGGTACCATCTGTCCAGCACCATACAAGAGGTACAGACTTATAGCTGGCATATTCCTGGAAACAGAAGAGGTGCCACCCTATACATTATGGGGGTAGACGCACATGAGCGTATTAACATGTCAAATAGACCAGCCCCCAAGAACATATTGGACACGTCAGACTAGGGAAAGGGTGCAGCTCCCTCACCTGTATCCCAGAAAGAAGAAAACTCCTTATAGAGTTTTCTTCCTACCTATTGTCTGACCACCTGGTTAGTGTGGCAAGGGACCCACAGGCAAAAGGTTTCTGACTGTCCCAGGGGCTTAAGTTTGGCTTGGTCTCTACTGTTGACAGGGCTTATTTGGATTGAAGTCTGCCTGTCCAGTATGTCAGGACATGCTATCCATGTGTCCACCTGAACAAGGTCCCAACCTTAGTTCCTATGACTCACCTCTGCGGGTGTACTTAACACTGCAGTTCTGTGTCAGCCTGTGATCCAGAATCAGTCAGCTCTATGTTAGCATCTCCAGCAGACTTCCCACTCTGCCGTGCGTATTTAACCCTTTACAGATAATCCTTAATACAGACATATGTGTGTTGACTAAGCCAGCTCAGTCAGTCAACAGGGTCTCGAGGGAGGGAGTGAGGATTAAAGAAAGAAAAGACAATTAGACAACATTATAACATGACCTCAGCCAGTGCTGAAGTAGGTTTATTTTTCTCTAGTCTGCCTTTATACCATTCTAGGTACAACAAAGGATAGGATTAGTTCTAGGTCAAAGACAAAGTAGTCAAGGAACAAACAAGGTATAAACAAAGGTTCTATGATTACTGTATTCGGGGACTGAAAGAGCTGATCAAGACACAAAGAACGCATTCCTCAGCTATATTCATCTTGAGCCTACTTCCTCGTTCTAGCCCAACATCAAATTCTTGCCAAATCCCTGGAAGCATCCCTAAGAGCTCTACACACTGTGTATATGTACTTGCATACTATATGGCTTGTGATCTGGGAGTTGAAATTAATATTTAATCTCAGCAGTAGGGAAGCAGAGGCAGGCATAACTCTAGGAAGTGGAGACTAGCCTGATTTATATACTGAGTTCCAGGTTATCCAGGGCTAAATAGTGAGACTCTGTCTCAAAATAAAGAAAATTGTGTTTCCCTTGGCCTGACTAGCAAAGATAGTGGGATTACTTGGCAAATTGCTGCCAATGAAACCACCTACTTAGTGAATTGATTATTACTCAATAAACTGCACCACTGTAGAAAGACACAAATATGTTATTGACATTTCTGACACCATACACACATGACAATATTGTATATTTTATGCCTTATTTTGTTGAAGAATAATTCATATCTTTAAAGTGCAAATGAGGGCTGGAGAGATGGCTCAGCAGTTAGGAGCACTGACTACTCTTCCTGAGGTCCTGAGTTCAATTCCCAGCAACCATGTGGGTGTCTCAAAACCATACAACCGTCTTTAATAGAATCCAATGCCCTCTTCTGGTGTGTCTGAAGACAGCTATATTGTACTCACATACATAAAACAAATAAATCCTTTTTTTAAAAGTTGCTTAGCTACCCTATCACTTAAGCAATGAAACAATGTAGTCAAAAGAATGGGTGCTCACAAGAGGTCCTGGTTGCTACCCAAGATTTGGTCCCAGCCTCACAATTATAGTCTCCTCCTCTCCTACTACACAGGACACAGCCACCTAGGAATGAACCTCCCTAGAGACCCGGGACTAGTTCTTAGCCCCCTTACCCCCAAACCATCTGCTGATCATCAATGATTCCAGAGAAAGATTTTGTGAAATGACTGTAACTGATTAACTATCCATCTTTATGTTAACTGAAGGGTGGAAATGAGAAGGTGTTTTAAATGTCACAAGAATGAAGTCACAGAATTCTTTAGCCCAGGGGAAAATGTGAGACATGGGCTCAGGTCTCTGCAGACTTCTTGTGCTTAACAGATACCAATACACACCAGGGAAAGCCTTTTCCTGCTTTTTACTTCTCACCTGGAGCTAAGTGTGATGGAAGACAGCCAGTTAGCATCCTGTGCTACCTCCCTCTTGTTCTTATTAGTGTAAAAGGAAAAATAACAACAGCAGCAGCAGCAGCAGCAGCTCTAGCGCCTCCCCCTCCCATACCATTAGAGGAGCACTTCTCAGCCACTAGGGGTTGTATTTATTCCCAGGTGCCTATCTTCATTTTTGTTCCAATAAATCCTTGATGGGCTTCAATCAGGTTGATCAGTATGTAGGTTGACAACTGAGATTTTTGTGAATTTAAATCATGTACTTCAAACAATTTTCTTCAGTCACTTTCAGATTTTATTATTTGTATTGAATTCTAGCAATTTTTCCTTGCAGCTACTGACATTTTCTCTTTAACTTGTTAATATTTTACATACACACACACACCACACACCACACATATTTTGAGATAAGGTCTTGCTATGTAGATAAGGCATTTGTTGCTATAAACAGATTAACCTTTCTTTGTTTCTTTTTTTTTTTTTTTTTTTTTTTTTTGAGACAGGGTTTCTCTGTGTAGCCCTGGCTGTCCTGGAACTCACTCTGTAGACCAGGCTGGCCTCGAACTCAGAAATCCACCTGCCTCTGCCTCCCAAGTGCTGGGTGGTGGGATCCACCACCGCCCAGCGCAGATTAACCTTTCTTTTCTTTGCTTCTCCTCTTCTTCCTCCTCCTCCTCTTTCCTCTCTCTCTGTCTCTCTCTCTCTCTGTCTCTCTCTCTGTCTCTCTCTGTCTCTCTCTCTCTCTCTCTCTTTCCCTCTCTGGCATGATGTGTATGCTTTCCT
Organism: Grammomys surdaster; assembly: GCF_004785775.1. NCBI lineage: Eukaryota > Metazoa > Chordata > Mammalia > Rodentia > Muridae > Grammomys > Grammomys surdaster. Next base: position 7,152,073 of record NW_021604657.1, read on the forward strand.
GAGAATCTAACCTAGAACTTCATCACACTCAATAATATCCCATATTGTGGTAAATAATTAATGTGAACAGGTTTTCTGAAATTTAGATGCCATTACATTGGCAAGACAAACATTTGTCTTGATAAAATTAGAAAATACACTCTTGGAATTCATTTTTAATGTTATGTTAAGAAGTTACATGGGGCTAACAGTGGTGGCACACATCTTTAATCCCAGAACTTGAGAAGCAGAGGCAGATGGATATCTGCGCTTGAGGCTAGCCTAGTCTACAGAGTGAGTTTCAGAACATCCAGGGCTACACACAGAGATACCCTACAAAACAAAACAACAAAACAAAAGAAACAAAAACAACAAAACAAAAAGCCAAAAAAGAAGGAATGTGAACAATTATGTTTCTATATTTATGAATGATGGCTTGTGTGGGGCTGGGCAGGGTCCCATGGAGCCCAGTCATTGGATAAGGACTTCATTAAGGAGACAAGGAAAATAACTTTGGGGAGATGCCTCTCTGCACCAGAGATAATCCCCAGGGAAAACCAAGAGCTGAGAACTTTCTCCTAGTAACACTTAGCACTTAGAGGAATAAATCTCTCATTCCCAGGCTGCCCTTGATGACCCATTCCAGTGTCCCCATATCAAGGAAATCTGGTAGACTTCAAGCACAGTGGGAAGGCCAGAAGGAGAGGGACTGAGGAAGACAATGAGCTCTACTTTGAATATATTAAGGTGGAAGTGTTTGAGGAGCTGACAGATGGGCATCAGTAGACAGCAGAATCGAAAAGTCTGAAGTTCTACGGCAGTGGTTCCTAAGCTTCCTACTGCTGAGACCCTTTAATACAGTTCTTCATGCCGTGGTGACCCCAACCATAAAATTGGTTTCATTGCTACTTCATAGATGTAATTTTGCTACTGTTATGAATCATAATGTAAATATTCAATACTCAGGATATCTGATATGGGACCCTCGTGAAAAGGTCATTTCATGGCCAAAGGAGTCGAGACTCAGGTTGAGAATTGCTGTTCTAGAGAGAGATCAAGGACAGAAATATAGATCTAGCAAAGAAAACAAGAACAAAACAAACAAAAACCCGCAACGGTGCAATGGCAGCCAGAAGAATCAATAGGAGTTGGAATCAAGAGACGACGATGTCTGAGGTGACCAGCAGGCAGCTCCTCTAGAGGAACAGACAGGTGGGAACAAGCAAGAACCTGCAAGTTCAGGAATTTCCAGCCTGGCCAGAGCTTGGTCAGGGTGGGTGAGGGTGCTGGTCACCACCCCAGATGGATGAACGCCAGGGTCTGATGCAAGGCACGGTGAGAAGACTGACTGCGGGTGAGAACGGGATGTTCACGTAGGGATATCTTTGGCCTTCTTTGCATCCCATCTCATATGCTCTCCTCCTTCGGTCTGATCCCGTTGCGGCCACTAGAGGGCGAAATCTCACAGCCTCGATTTCAGGAGTCACGCAGAGTCAGTTTGTTAGCTGCCCTCTTGTGGAGGTCAAGGAGCCGCTGAACTTCTGGGGTCCCTTCCCTCCCAGGACTCTCCTGTTGTTATGTGGTAGGAGATTTTGTGTTTAGGAAAGAGAAGGAGAAACTGCTTCTCTAAATTGCGTAACCCTGCAGGCAGTCATTTCTGCCTGACAGGAAGATGGGACCTTCTCAGTGTCTGCGATTGGACAGTCACTTTCTCTGGCTCTTTCAGGGATGAGGGCCACAGAGCTCAAGAGATAGGAGTTACGTGATCTGTATCCAGAATATCTTACAATGGTCTAGTCTATTTATTTTAAAGCAAGGTTTCTCTTTGTAGCCTTGGGCAGCCTGGAACTCACTATGAAAATCAGGCTGGCCTTGAACTCACAGAGATCAATCTGCCTCCATTTGCCACCTCTCCCAACCCCCGCTTTAATAGCGATGTAACCTTGTGTATGCTGGGCAGGCGTTCTACCAACTTAGCTACAGCCCCACGTGGTGTCCAGGACATTCCTGAAAGGAGTTCACCATTATGTATAGTCTCAAAAGTCCAACTCCTTTCCACGAGCGGCTCCATGCCATCTCACCAGGGTATGTGCAGGCCAGGTAACTTCTGAAAGGCCCCTGTGACCAGAAGTCATAGCAGAGGTATCTGAGTAGTCAGGGTCATTTCTGAAGGCACAGTCAGGGCAAGAGGAGCTGAATTTTCTCACATGAGTGGAACAGAAGCAGAAGAATCTGGTTGGGAGGTAGTGTGTGAGGAAACTCCTAGAACAAGCAAGGTTACTATATTTTGACACTTTCCTAGAACTATAGATGTTGATGGATTAGGCCTTTGTTTTAGTTTTGGTAGGTAGTGCGGTCTATCTGCTGAGTTTAAAAGCTTGAATGGTATTTCCAACATGGAGTAGGCTGTACTAAGGTCTTAGGGCCTTACTAAGGACTGGGGCCCTGTTATACTATCACCCAATGAAATGATACAAACTTTGGAATTTTGGAAATGGTCTCTAGGATCTCACTGCCATGCTCCTGAAAATGGCTTCTCTAGCCTCTGTGTTGATATCGTTGTCAAGAGGACTTGAGATTAGCCTCTTGGTGTGGCTCTGGCTTCAGTGGCTGTTGAACTTCTGGTACTGTCATTGGCTCACACATGCCTGCCTGTCAGCTCTAGCTGCTGGCCAACACTCTCAAAGACCTTCTGGAACTCCACCCCTGCCATCCTCTCAACCTGTCATAGCCGAAGGACTTCAAGGCAGATGTGGGTTGAACCTGCAAGCTTTGAAAGTGCCCTCAACTGGAGAAGACTCTCCAGGGATCTTGTAGCAGCAATTTTTTTTTTGTCCAACTAACTGGTTCCTGCTTGGTGAAGTGTCTATTTAACTTTCATATTAGCATGATATTATAAGGAAAGTTCATGTGACTAAACTGAGCATATTTAAAGACAAATCTTGGGTGGATTTCTTGATTGCCAGGCATCCACAGGCTGTGCTCTCAGCATTTGGCCGAATTGGCAAGATTCCACGGGATGTGTGACTGACTGGCTAAATGATCTTTCAACTGGGCAGAGAAAGAGTCGAAGGAAATCCCTCTAAAAATCTTGGAGTCTAATAGTAACTTGCTATATCTATAAAAAGAAAGCTAAGATTTTGTCAGAATGGCCACCCAAGTCACTAGACTTTCAAAAAAATGCTTCAGAGATTATTTTAAAAGAATCCTGGGCAAGAGGATTATCCAAAAGACTGATAGGAGAATATTGATAGAGTATTTTAAAAAATGACCAGTGAAACTTAGATGGTATATACAGGTTATGATAAAAAACAAACCCCAAAATGTTCAATGGTTAGTGAAGCCAGGGTTCCCAGAGGCCAGCTTCACGTTCTCTTTCCTATGGGTATCAACACAGGGTGGTAGCTTTGTACTTTCAGTGCTCACAGCTTGAGCTTTAGTCTTGATGATGTCAATTTGAATACATTTGGAATTAACCAAAACCCAAGGGATTGGACCCACTCTAAATCTGGATCCTTCGAGGTGTGAAGAACCACCTTAAATCTGGGCCACACCTTCTTCTGGCAGCCTATATAAAGGGCATGGAAGAAGAATGCTCTTGTTCTTTGCCTGCTTGCTTTCGCTCTTGATGGCAAATCCATCACTTCACTGGCATTAGAGCCTACTTCTTCAAGATTTTGATATATTCTGAAGATCAACTGAGATATCCAGTCTCATGGACTAGATTCTTAGACTTTCCATTGATAGACAGCTGTTATTGGATTAACTAGACCACAACCTGTAAGCCACTCTAAAAAATACTGTATCTATATCTAGGAGGTTATCCTTGCAACAGATGTGAAAGGTAGGGGGGACACTCAAGAGCCATGACAGTAAAGGCCCTTGTGATGGTTTGTATATGCTTGGCCTAGGGAGTGGCACTATTAGCAGGTGTTGCCTTGTTGGAATTAGGTGTGTCATTGTCCCCAGTGGAACTAATGAAAGTTGTCCAGAGAGTAAGGAATGTGACCAGATTGACGAAATGCTTACTTTGCTTCATATACTATCCAAAGTATTTCAGATTGTTAATTCTTCAAGGATATCTACAAGATAGACATCACTAATTGATGGCCAAGCAAGATGAAGTTCAATCTCTCATATAACTTTGAGGCTGTAGATCTGGGATTCGAAATTAGTGGTCTCATCCTAAAAATGTGTGCTCTATCAATTTATGCTTTTGTTAGCATACATAGAGGCAGGTTTACTTACCACCTGGGGAGTTTGAAACATCTTTAGGAAGTCTACCAGGAAGCAAGGCTTTCAAGACAGTCGTAAAGCCAACTGCATAAAACCCAGCCCAAAGAAGAACCAGGAGGATGGGTGAAGAAGGTACAGAATGGAGTTTGTTCCTTGGCAAGAAGAAAGGAAGTGGCAGAGTGCAGGCTCTACCTGTTATATGAAGGGAGAAGGGGGATGCCAGAGGCAGAAGGAGGTTGGAGGAGAGGAGACGCTTGGCTGTCCTCCTGCAGACATAGAGTGCTCATCCAGCTGCCGTTCCACAATGTTGCTGTGGAACGGGGCAACAGAAATTCCTTCCTTCCTTCTCTCCCTCCATCCCTTCCTCTTTTCCCCCCTTGCCCTCTCCTGCTTCCTTTCTTCTCTCCCTCTGATCTGCAGTGCTGGGGATGGAACTTGCATATGCTGAACAAGCACCCTGTCACTGAGCCACACCCCATATGTCTCAGTAGCCATTGGGACCCCTTCTCTCCTAGACCTCTCCTGAATTATACTGACCAGTGACTCCACAGACTGTCTGAGCTGAGGCTTGAGTTGGACGCCTTGCTTGATCAGTTCCTTCTAGACCACACCCTGGGTCTTTGCCCTTTGGCTTGGACTCCCTCCAGCACTGTAATCATTAACGCCTTCGGGAAACCCATGGACAGTAGGTACCAGAGCCTGTACCTGTCTCCAACCAGAGGCAGTATCTGCTGAAGTCTCGAGATGGAGAGAAGTGAGGAGAAAGATGGCAGCGACAAGCCCGCGGGGCAAGAGCAGGGCAGCGGGGCAGCAGCGCTGATACTGAAGAGGGAGATTGGTCTGTGGAGTGCAGTGTCCATGACCGCTGGCTGTATGATTGGTTCTGGCATCTTCATGTCGCCACAGGGGGTCTTGGTTTACATAGGCAGTCCTGGAGCCAGTCTTATTGTCTGGGCAACCTGTGGCCTCCTGGCCCTGCTGGGTGCCCTATGCTATGCTGAACTGGGCAGCATGGTTCCTGAATCTGGGGGAGACTATGCCTACATTTTGCGAACCTTTGGCTCTCTGCCTGCCTTCCTGGTCATCTACATATTCGTTCTGGTAGGCAGACCAGCTGCCATCACTGCTGTCTCTCTGAGTTTCGCTGAGTATGCACTGGCTCCCTTTTATCCAGGCTGCTCCTCACTCCCTCAGGTCATAGTCAAGATCGTGGCTTCTTCTTGCATCCTGCTGCTGCTTCTGATCAACTTCTGGAGCTCACGGATGTCCACTGTGCTGATGAACGTGTGCACGGCTGCCAAAGTGTTCTCGCTACTAGTCATTGTAGTGGGTGGGGCCGTGGTGCTGGCCCAGCGCCATATTCCCACAGAATCCCTGCAGTTTGCCTTCCACAACACCACACAGCAGGCAGGGCGCATTGGCATGGCTTTCTACCAGGGACTGTGGTCCTTTGACGGCTGGAATAATATCAACACGGTGGTAGAGGAGCTCAAGAACCCAAAGGTGAGTTGAGTGTGCCTTTCTGTGGGTGAACCTTTGAACATCTGCAGCTTCAGAAATGGGTGTTCCAGCTACTCAAAAGACTGAGACCATGAGCAATCTAACTGGAATCAAGGTTCTCTCTCTGTACTCATAGGACTTGCATGGCAGCCCATCTGCCTTGAGTAGTTTATGGGATTTAATTATGTCTTCTTAATAAAGCAGAGTATTTCATAACATCATACACATGGTCTCATCTTTCTGCCCCTTAGGTTAACTGTCAACACCCCACTTTTTTTTTTTTTTTTTGCAGGGGAATACTGAAATCTGCAAGAGGGGAATTATTTTGAATTCATACCACCATAATTCTTATTAATTTTGTTGGCCACCTCCTGGATTGTCCCCTCCAGAAACATTGCAGTAGATACTTCATAGTTTCTGAAGCCTGGGAGCCACTCTGGCATGGGGAACAAACCAGTCATGCCTCCTCACCCTACCTGTGAGCCTAGCCTAAATAACCAGTGTGCTAGCTGGTCTTCAGGGCTTCCTGGGATCTTCAGTAATTAACTTCAGTGTTGACTCTTTGCCATAAATATATTTTCTGAGATATTGTTTGTTTTCTTCTTCCCTTGCAAGAATTTCAAATTCTCACAGAATGGGAACTGCAAGTCTTCTGCTGTCCCTGCTGGGCTGGCTTAGGGGCATTCTGGCTTTCAGAGGCTTGACAAAGGCCCACTGGAGGGGACTGCTTGAGAAGAGAAGGGCAGTTTAGAGAGAGAAGTACAAGAACAGGGTTGAGGGTTGAGAAAGAGGGGGGGGGAGAAAGACAGATGGAGACAGAGGAGAGAGAAACAGAGACAAATGAGAGATAGAAACAAACAAGAGATAGAAACAGAGACAGAGGAGAGGAAGAGGATAAAGGCAGATGGGGTGGGGGGGGAGAGGGAGAGAGAGAATGCATGCTAGGAGTCCTAAGGGATCATCCTTATTTTTGTTATTATTTTTCTTTGAGACAAGAGTCTCATTGTAGGCTCCGTGGACCTTGAACATGTTCTGTGGCTAAGAGTGCCCTTGAACTTCTGATCCTCCTGTCTTTACTTTCTGAATGGTGAGATTACAGGAGTATATCACCATGCCTGGTGATTTTTAATTTCTTGCATATAATTTTGTTCTCCTAATTCTTTGTATGTGGAACATACTATTGTAATAACTGCCCTCCACTTACTCCTAGGGCTCTGAGGTTTCCGTCATACATTCTTGGCAGATGGCTTGGACAGTTCTCAAGTACACGGGTAGCATGTGCATAGGGCTATCTCATAGCAGTAGAGCACCCATTCTCAAGCAAGACTTTCCACTAGGTCAAGGAAGGAGTAGGGTTCCTCACGCTGAAGACCAGCTCCTATGGTTGCAGAAGTTATCAGGAAAACTTTTCTAGAAAGGATCCAAGAGTTAGAATTTCAGGCCCTGTATTCACTAGTTTCCTGTGGCAACCGCTCAGTTCTGTTGTGTCAGCAGGAAAACAGTTGTAGGTAAATACAGGGACACAGCTGTGTTTCAGTGAAAGTTTATTGTCAATAGCGGGCCACACGGTCCATGGCTTGATGATCTCTGCTAGATCAGGGACTTTCTTGATATCAATTTCAAAGCAAAACCTAACCCAGTCGCCAAAACGCCAGTATTTAAAATTCTGCCTTAACTGGCTTGGAAAGGTAGAGAAAGGGTATATTTCTTTCTCATTCTCCTCACCTGCACCAAAGAAACTACAGAAACTTTACCAAGCCAGGGTCACTCTTATTATGCAGACTCCTTAGGGTTTGAATGAAGAATTCAGGGCTTTCAGAATGAAATCAGAAAATCTCACTGTTCGTGTGCTACTATGGCCAGAAATATGTCTGTGAGCCAACCCAGGGCTCTACTATTGTCAAGGCTCATTACCTGGGAAAGAGGTTAAATTTAAAAATGTTTCTTGCCCTGACTACCTGTGAGGTTGGGTCATGCATACTAGGTGCTCACTGTGCCGAGGACATCCCAATAAAGGCTGTGAGAACAAGAACACCTTGGTTACAGGTAGACTTGTGTGAGCCCAGGCAGAGCCACATTCCACCCCCTGGGAGGTAAAGCAGTCGCTGCTCTATCCATTCTGTGGTCAAAGCAACTTTCCTTTGATCAGGGAGTCTCAGATTTTAAGGCTGGAGGGGGCCTGGGAGAACTCACATACAAGCGTCTGTTGCTGTCCTGTTTACTTCGTTTTCCCTAGTTGGCAGTATAGCCCTCTTGGGAGAAAGGACCAATAAAGCAGAACAGTCAGACAAGGCCTCCTGGGAGAGGAGACCAGAGTCTAGGCACAGCTCTGCAGAAGCAATACGAACATGAACTTAGAGGCCAGAAAGGACAGAGCCTGCCAGTATACAAGGGTACACAGGGAGAGGGGACAGCATCCACGCTGAGGCTGGTTGCCAAGAGCTGAGCTAGGTCGAGATGGCCGCCTTGTTCTCAGTGTCTCACTCCACTTTTAAGAATTTCTATGAGCAGAGCTCAGTCTTGGCAGAAAGCTCTGTAAACTGTCCTTTCTTTAAGGCCGATATGCTAATCAGAAGTGGATGTTCCCAGGAGGGGCAAACCCGACCCATGGCAAAGCACACTAGTGAAGTCTAGCTTTCTTTCTCTTCTATTTTCCTCTGTACGAAATTCTCCTTCACATCTTCCTGAGTCACTTCCATGCTTCAGAGAGAGCCCCAATGACGGCCCCCTTCATCCTGGAAGCTTCAGTGATGTTGCCCCCGTTCCCTCTGTATCTCTACTGCTGTCTGCCTAGCACCTCTTGTCGGTTCCCACACATCTGTCTTTGTGTGCCCACGCCACTGGGATCATGACCTCATGGTGGAGGAACACAGTTCTTCCAACCCTCAGGGTCTGGCACAGCACCCTGTGGGTAACATAGTTCTGGGTATGTTCTGAAGGCCTAGAAAGACCTCATTGACTAAACTTTATCCTCTCCTCTTCTCCTTGACCCTGCAGCAGAACCTGGTGTGGGCAGTGATGATTGCCATCCCCCTGGTCACCATCCTGTATGTCCTGGTCAATATCAGTTACCTGCTGGTTATGTCATCCTCAGAGATCCTCTCCTCTGATGCCATAGCTGTGAGCTGGGGGTGAGTGAGTCATGTGGTGTGTCGCCTGAGCCCTAGACAGACTTTAGGGAGAGGGAAGGAAGGTGCTCTATGCGGATTTGAACTTGCCTTTAAATATGGTATTCTTGCTGTTTCCAAGGAGGCCTTCTGGACCCTTTCCAAGTTACCGCTAGAGTTCTTGCCATTAATCTTTCTGTTGTTCTAGGGACCAAGTTCTGGGGTCCTGGGCCTGGCTGGTGCCCTTGGCTGTTGCACTTTCAACATTTGGTGCTGTCAATGGGGGGTTCTTCAGCGGCAGCCGCGTGTGTTATGCAGCTGCAAGAGAAGGTCACATGGTAAGAAGTGGGAACTGGGACCACCCAAGGAGGGGAGGGCTCCAAGAGGAGCCGAGACACCTTTCACTGATAGCTTCTCCTACCTGAGCTTTTAGCCCAAGCCTGGACTTTTCTAATCAAATGTGGTCCTCTTTTCTTCTGAGAATGGGGGACATGACATGCCATCCTTTCTAAGTTATTTGTAATCTCTTCCAGGTTTAAGGGCAGTTATGCTCCTGGATTATGTGAGTTGGGAGATAAGTCTTGTGTATAGCAAGAGTACAGAGGCCACAGGGAGGAACACCCGGAGCACACAGGGGCTCTGGCCCTCCTCCCTCTGAGGCTCCCTCAGAGGCTCTTTGCTCCTGTGATAGCTTTTACTGTAATAATAGTACTGAATAACAGACAACCCCAAATCCCAGCGGCTTGAGGTAATACTTAATTGTTGATCCTTATGTTTTCTGGGGTCCTGTTTGTTTTGGTCATTCTTATTTAAGAATAACTCTGTTCCTATTTCACGGATCCAGGCCAAAGCAGAGGTGGCTCCTGAAGAGCATTTTTTGATTAATTCAGGAATCATGGGTTCAAGTTGTCAGATAAAACATATGAACACATTGAAAGCCCTTGCTTGTCACTTGTGCTCATGTCTTATTGGGTGAATCAAGCGACAGAGTCTAGTCCACATCAAGGGTTGAGAACTATATTCCCTTCACAAGATGCAAAGAGAGGGAGACAGTATTTGGAGGATAATAATCAGGGGTACCCTAGAAACCCAAGGAAGCCTATCCCCCTGAAAGCCACGGTACTAATGACCATTATATTGGGCACACTGGTGTCCAGAGCATGACAGGGGACAGACTGCTTCCTATGGCTTTTCTACAGCTTCTCTCATACCGACTGTGTTTTCCAGCCCCGGCTTATGTCCATGATTCATGTGCACCGACTGACACCAGCCCCAGCCTTGATCTTCACCACAGCTGTGGCTTTGCTACTGGTCATCCCAGGAAACTTCAGCACCTTTGTGAACCTCCTGAGGTAAGTGAGATTTCACAGGCTGGTATCTGTGGCCTAGACGTCTATGCATCTCTATACCCTTACATGTACAAACTCGCACATATAAATGTGTGTGTTGTCTTCTGGAGTGCCTATGTGCAAGTGTGCACACACACACAAATTTTTCTCATCATAGAGTAGAGACCAGTGTGGTAGAGAGGCATGGTAACGGGAATGGTTGGAGGCTGTGTTGAGAGGTCTGTGTAGCTGCTTGCTCGTATCTCAGTGGACCAGGAATCAGAGAGAGGACAGGAGGCTGGATGTTATAAATCTCAAGACCTGCCCCTCCCCCGCCCCGAGACCCATCTCTTCATTGAGCCTTCATCCCCCTACCTCTCAATAATCTCCTAAAACAGTAACTTTCAGGTGCTTCAAACACATGAGCTTGTGGGGCAATATTTTACATCCAAATAATATCTGTCTGTCTCTCTGCTTGCGTGGCTATCTATCTATCTATCTATCTATCTATCTATCTATCTATCTATCTATCTATCTGCCATTTATCTACACACACACACACACACACAAACACACACACACATACACACACAAATGCTAAGGCTGGGCTGCTGCTGTCACGTTTTTCTTAGTCCTCCTTTCTCCTCCTGAGATGATGTTGGAGGGCATGTAGGCACTGTACTGCTGGAGAGCCCTTGGATACGGTATGATTTTTCCCCCCTTGTAGATGGGGCTAGTGCTCTGGATTCTGTCCCATACAATTCTTCAGAACTCAGTGTAGATTCACAGCCAGCTGTTTAGGCACAGTGAATGATTTCATGACAGGAAGGGGATGTTCTGACTCCTTTTAATGTTTTCCTCCAGACAGAGACTACAGGCTGTTGTGATACCCGTTTGTAATTTTCTAAGCTCATTTGAAACAGGGGTGATTCTTCAACTACCAGATGAGCATAGTACTTGCGTACAGAGGGCGGTTCAGTAATTTCTCAGGCATCGCACGTTCCATTGCTCTGTTGTCTAATCTAGAACAGGACGTTCAGTGCTTGGTGTGACTGTTGGGAACAGCAAGTCACAAATAATGTTTTATTTTCATTTTTTTCCCATGAGAAAGATGGAAATCATTATATGGCAATAACAAAATCTAATCCACTGCAGATCAGGGAGGGGGTGGAAGTGTCTTCAGGTAGAGACTGGAGAATGTGACCAAAATGTCTCCGTACAGAGCAAGAATTCTGGGGTGATCTGTTCAGTTAGGACCTAATACTTTACAGTCTTGGTCACCTCAAGGGATGACTTGTTCTGGACCTTACTTGCCAAGTTAGATAGAATTTGTCTATGTATCTATGTGTATGCAAGTGTGTGTGTGTGTGTGTGTGTGTGTGTGTGTGTGTGTGTGTGGTGTGTACTCATGCACATGTGTATGTGAAGGACAGGGGACCAAACCTGGATGGCATTTCTTATATGCCATTTACATTTTTAAAAGCTCAATGTCCTAGTTAGGGTTTCTATTGCTGAGATGAAACACCATGACCAAAACCAAGTTGGAGAAGAAAGGCTATTTGAGTTATACTTCTACATTATAGACCATTACTGAAGAAAGTCAGGCCAAGAACTCAAACAGAGCAGGAACCTGGAGGCAGAAACTGATGCAGGGGCCACAGAAGAGTGCTGCTTACTGACTTGCTCATCATGACTTGCTCAGCCTGCTTTCTTATAGAACTATGTAGAGGACTTTTAATCCAGTGAGGTGGCTGCTCTGGCAAAGGATCACATCCAAAGTTCCTTTAGGTCTACATGATACAGCCAGAATGCAGAAAACACCCTGGATTATAGTATGATCTGGCTAGAATATAGATACGTCCTTAGTACACACCTTTAATCCCTAATAACGAAGGTAAGGTTTGTAGAAGGAAGCAGCCATGTTTGAAAATGACGTCTAATTGAGGGGCAGACAAAGTGACAAATCAAAGAAAGATTTGACAGAATCAGTCAGAGATAGGATATGTCCAATGCACAGGAGAAGAGCACAGGAAAGAGAGGCTACTGAAGAGCAGCAAGAGGGAGAGAGAGGTGTGGTGTGTGGTGTGTGGTGTGGTATGGCAGTTTTACAGAGACGTTTGCAGAGAACAAGCTAGACACAAGTGAAGATAGAGCGAACCAGAGAATGAGAAGGAGCCAGAAAGTTAAAACATATTTCCAAAGTCAGCTTGGAAGATTAGATTGTACAGAGACTAGAAGCTTCCAGACCTAGGCCTATGGATAGTTAGAGCAGAGAAGGAAACACTCTGGGTTCAGCCAGAGTATTTGCACAGCTTTGGTACAGCTCCCATCTCATCCTATTATCAGAGGAAATAAAAGCAACATTTACAGAACCAGGACCACCTCCCAGGGATGGTACCATCCACAATGGGCTCACCCTCTCCATCAATCACTAACTAAGAAAGTGTCCCACAGTCAGACCTTGTGGAGACATATTCTCAATTGAGATTCCCTCTTTTCAGCTAACTCTAGCTTGTGTCAAGTTGACATAAATCTAGCTAGCACATATAGCATCTCACTATGTAACTCTGGCTGGTCTAGAACATGCTACATAGACCAAGTTGGCCTAGAACTTATGGCAGTATTTCCAATATGGAATATGGGCAAGTGTGAAACTAGCCCAGTAGGCTAGGCTGGCTAGCCAGTGAGCCTAGGTATCCACTTATGTCTGCCTTACAGTGCTGGGATTTCAAACCCATAGCACCACACCTGGCTCTCCTATGGGTTCTGGGGAATGAACTCAGGTCTTTGTACTTGGGCAGTAAGCTCTTTACTGACTGAGCCATTTCACCAGAGCCTCAGGTGGAATTTTAGCAGAACAGGGGCAACCACTCCAACTATAGACCTTGGAAAGGCTAGAGACAAGAGCTTATTGGGTGTTTAGCAGTCTACATGTAATGAATGTCACCAACCATAAAGGAATGATGGGTTGAGAGAACAGCTCTATTTCCAGTGAGATGTGCCTCCAATGAGCACAGGCCTCCTTGAGATTCCATCATGTTCTCCTTTTCAAAGTATTTTATTTTAAAAATTAATATACTGTTTGACAGTTTCACACTTGATTTTAGCTTAAAGGGCAGGAAGCAGTTATTTTTGACAATTTCATATATATATATATAATGATTAATATAATATATAACATAATATATAATATTGTATAATGCATAGTATATTATATAACATATATAATGTATAGTGTAATACACACACACACATATATATACACACACACACACACACACACACACATATTCTGGCCACACTTCTCTCTCTGCCCTCTCTTTTCCTCCCCCTCCACAAACCACACTTCTTCCTTCTACCGAGATCCTACCCTGATTTCACGTCTTTTTGTTTTGTGACTCCTCACTGGGTCATCTTTAAGCTTTTTAAATTTTAACTAAAATGTATTTATTTTATTTTATGTGTGCTCTGTCTGTATGTATGTTTGTGTATCACATTTGTGCCTGATTCCCACAGAGGTCAGCAGAAGGCATCACATCTCGTGAACCTGGAGTTAAGGATGTTTGTGAGCCACCACATGGGTGATAGAAGCCAAACCAGAGTCCTCTGTGAGAGTAGCAAATGCACTAACCATTGAACCATCTTTATAGCAGCCCTCAACTCTCCTAGAGAAGACAAAATACTCCTTCTTGTCTTTAAATATTTTGTTCTGATCCAAACAAGTTCCGTCAGAGAGGCCTCATCTACCCTTTCCACTTCTCGCTGCAGCTTCCTGTCCTGGCTCACCTATGGGACCACCTTTGCCTGTCTCCTGTATTTGAGAATAAAGACGAAGAATCTTCCCCACACTTACAAGGTAACTTTCAGGATAGTCATCTTCAAGGCCTAGGCCAGTGGTTCTCAGCCTTCCTAATGCAGCAATCCTTTAATACAGTTCCTCATGTTGTGGTTGCCCCCAACCATAAAATTGTTTTCATTTCTCCTTCTCCTTCTCCTCCTCCTCCTCCTCTTCCTCCTCCTCTTCTTCCTCTTCCTCCTCCTCCTTCTCCTCTTCCTCCTCCTCCTCCTCCTCCTTTTCCTCTTCCTCACCCTCCTTCTTTTTTAAGATTTATTTATTTTATTTTGCATAAGTTCACTGTAGCTGTCTTCGGACACACCAAAAGAGGGCATCAGATCCCATTACAGATGGTTGTGAGCCACCTCGTGGTTGCTGAGAATTGAACTCAGGACCTCCGGAAGAGTAGTCAGTGCTCTTAACTACTGAGCCATCTCTCTAGTCCTTCTTGCTACTTCATAACTGTAATTTTGCTAATTATGAATCATAATGTAAATACCTGATATGCAGGATATCTGATATGTGACCCTCCCCAAAGGGGTCGAGACCCACAGATTGAGAACTGCCAGCCTAAACAAGGCATATCAGTGGCTGTTATTGTCATTGTATTTTGTAGGATAGGACATTGCAAGTTTCTGGTGGGGAGTGGTAAGGGGTACTGACCATTTCTCTTCTGGAGGGCCATGAAGGAGAAAGATGGAACACAAACACAGAAGCCACATAGCACAGAGAGATCAATGCTGGGCTCCAGACTCTGCTTCTTCTGAGCCCCCTATAGCCCAGGAGGTGGCTCCCCTGACCCAGCCTGGCATTCCTGGAGATACTGGAGCAGAGGCACTTGTGGCAGGTAGAAATAAACAAGAGATAGACAGGAAGAACCAAACTCAGTGACACCCAAGTCATTCCAGGTCCAGGGGTCAAATAACCTCTTTGTGCCCTCTGCAGGTTCCCACCGTCATCCCTGCCATCATGTTCCTGGTGTCGCTCTACCTGGTGCTGGCACCCATCATTGACCAGCCCCAGATGGAATTCCTATACATCTTCCTGTTCGTGCTCAGTGGCTTCCCAGTGTACTTCCTGCTTTTTCACTTCCAGTGTCAGTCCAAGTGTATGCAAACAGCCACTATGCATCTCCAGCTGCTCCTGGAAGTTGCTCCAACCATTAAAGATCATTGACTGGGTGGTCCGTTAGGTTCTGCACTGCCCTCTTTACTACAGTCCCCACTCTTCCTACTGGTTCTCTGTAGACTGACTATACATAATTCTAATAAGCACTTAGTACTATAGTACAACTGCTTCCAAGTTTGGGAATATCTACCAGGAAGGACACTATCCCATTTCTAAAGCCTGTTCCTTTGACAACTGGTTTCACAAAGGAACCAGCTAGTTACAGGCAGACATTTAGTTGCTATTTGTAGCCTAAGAAGACAGCATGGAATGAGTTTCTTCTTTGGGTTTCTGCCATTGGAATCTTGTAGTCTTATTTGGACTCGGATGATGCTTGAGCTGAAGACTTGCACATCTTGGGATTTATATGTGGCTGCTTGTATCAAGTGGGCAGAGAAGCAGAGAAAGCCAAGATGGCAGGAAAAATGAAGGTGGGATATGATAGGATATGCTTTAACAAATATGATATGGTGCTGAAGAGCAGGGAGGCAGGATCTGAAAGAGTAGTTTTGATTTTTGTCCTATAGTCTGCTACTTGACAGTAGTCCTTGGGTTTTACATCCTACTGCTTCTCTTCCTCCTTCTCCTTTTCTTCCTCCTCCTTGTCCTTCTCTTTCTCCTCCTTCTTCTCTTCCTCCTCTTCTTTTCTTCTTCCTCTTTCTCTTCTTCCTTCTCCTCCTCATCCTTCCCCTCCGCTTCCTTCTAATTCGCAAAGCTGGAGATTAATCCAAGGGCATCATGAATACTTAAGCAAACACACTATGCTGTCGATTTTCCTGAACAACTGATTCCATAAAATAAAATTCTCATTTTGCCTCTGGTGAGTCTGAATGGGTACCTACCTACTTCTGGCAAATAGAAGAGATTTGTCTATGGTAATTCTTGCTCAGGAAGACTTCAATTATGGCTTGAAGTTGTCTATTTGCTTGAACAGTGCAATAAACAGTAGATGTATTGCTAGGAAGAAGGGGTTATTGGCTTTGAGGAAAAGGAAAACAGATACTTTTCCAGGAGAAAGGACAAAGAGCTGGAATAGCTCCCGTGAAAGGTAATATGGTCATAAAATTAAAGAGAGGAGAGGACAGAGAAACCTTGCTATCCTGGGACGAATGCAGGAGATGAAGAGTGACAGGTGCCTAGAATGTTGATGGTGAGAGTGTAGCTCCCGAGGGCATCAGCGGGGTGGGTGACTCAAAAGAAAAGGGCAGAGGATATCTTTTAGTTTCTCCTGAGAGCTGAATTTCGGCAACTCATGAACAGCTTTAGTGCACCTTGCATACAAGCCATTTACTTTTTCTGTTAGTGTGATACAACACCATGATCAAGGCAACTTATAGAAACTGTTTATTTAGATTTATAGTTCCATAGAGCTAAGAGTCGAACACCACTACGGCAGGGAAGTGTGGCAGCAGGCAGACGTGGTGACTGCCACAGCTGAGAATTCACATTTTGAAATTTCAAGCATGTAGCAGACAGCATAGCTGGAATGGTGTGAGGCTTTTGCAACCTCAACGCCTGCCCCTAGTGACACATTTCCTCCAGCAAGGCCTCACTTCCCAAACCTCCATGAATAGCTCCATCAAGGGCACTTAATGTTCAACAATCTGAGCCTATCATGGACATTCTCATTAAAACCACTGCTAAGCTCATAAACTTGTTTCACGGTAGAGATCAGTCAGAAATTTCAGCACACTTCGATTCAGTTCTGACAGAGTTTGAGTTTGGTTCAAGCTCCTTATGTTTAAGGGTTCAGTTCCTCATAACTACTGTCACTTCAGACACCAGTGATTTAAGTACAGGATCCCCACACTACCTATACATCTACCAGCATGTCATTGAAATAGGACATTCCTACAACATCCCCTTTCAAGTATAATAATTTACTAAAATGATACATGGAACTCAGAAAACTACTTTTTTTTTCCTGGCAAATAAAAGTTATTTTATAATTCTCTACTTAATGTATTTAATTTTATTAAAAATTACATTGAATAATTAATCTTAAACACACATCGTTAAATTATGATTTCACACTAATATTCAAGTTAATATTTGCAAATTTGTCAAATTGAGTTTATGAGAGTAAAATGCTAGTTAAAAGGTTGGTTCCCACTAAAAAGTTCAAAAAAAGCATGGCAATTTCTAATACAGATGAGAAACATTATGATATGAAAAAATTAACACTGAAAATTAGATGACAATATAAAATGAAAAGTAAAACATTCAAGCTTTTTGTTAAATTTGTCTAAATGGTATTCATAGTCACAGTATAGATTTCTATGAAAAAATATGGAACGCTTCACGAATTTGTGTGGCATCCTTGCGGAGGGGCCATGCTAACTTTCTCTGTATAGTTCCAATTTTAGTATATGTGCTGCCGAAGCGAGCACTCAGAAAACTACTTTATGATTACCAGTTGAATACAAAAGATTCAGGCTGGAGAGATGGTTCAGTGGTTAAGAGCACCGACTGCTTTTCCAGAGATCCTGAGTTCAATTCCCAGCAACCACATGGTGTCTCACAACCATCAGTAATGGGATCTGATGCCCTCTTCTGGTGTGTCTGAAGACAGCTCCAGTGTACTTATATAAATTAAAAACAGAACAAAAAACAGAAAACAAAAAACAAAAACTGTCCCCTTCCTTTAAAAAAAAGGAATATAGAAGACGCAACTCAGAAACACTTAAACGAAAGAGATGCATGGTGCAAGGCTGGGGGATGGGAGTGCAGTTTCTGTCCGATTCTGCTTCACTTTGGTTGTGTAGAAGTTTCCTCTGATTTGAAATATTCCATCCCAGAGGGAGGTTTGTTAAGACTCAGGAAGTTAACAAAATTTACAATGCTCAGGAAGTAAACAACCAACAACTCTCAGGAAGCTCCTGAAATTCATGAGATTCAAAAGGCCCCTCCCTAAGGTTGTCTGGCCTGAACAAAAGCTCCTCTGTTTGATGAGCCCACTTGCTGGGTAAATAAATGTTTGTCTATGTCTCTTCAGGAAAAGTCTCCTAACACCCTTTCCAGCACCTACAAATGTTTACCCAGTAGCTTTCTAAATCCTGCTATTCAGGACTTTTTATAGAGGTGTCATTAGGTATGCATGATTGATTAAGTCATTGCACAATTTCAATCTCCAACCTCTGTCCCATCCCCAGGGGGAGTGGGTTGAATGCTCTAAACTTCTAACCATGCCCTATTCCTTAAACTACTGAGGTAACATATACAAATATTCAGCATTCTAGTCATTTCAAAGATAATAGGGACTCTGTACTAGCAATTGGGAACAAAACTTTATTTCTGGTCTTCCACAGTCCTGAATCATGAACTGTTCATTAGCACAGTTCCAATCGTCCCATTTTCCCAAGGGGGATAATTTGTTGCAGAGAAAAAAAGTTTCAAAAGAGGCTGGTCCTACCCAGCTCATCCTCTAAGTAGACTGAGGGTTGCTAGAGAAACTAAGTATGTGATTGAAAGACTGGCGTGTTCAGCATAACCTCTGGAGAGGGGGGAAGGGCTAGAAATTAACTTCAGTCATCAAAGGCCAATAGTTTAATCAAGCATGCATGTGTAATAGGGATTCTATACAAAATCTAAGTGAGGGGTTAGAGAATATCCAGGCATGCTGGGACTCTATGTTTCTCCCACTTTACCCTACGTACCTCTGCACTGCCCATTCATACATTTTGTTTTGTTTTGTTTGAGACAAGATTTCATCTAATCCAGGCTGGCCTCGAACTTATTACACAGACAAAGATGGACTTGAACTCCTGATTCTTATGCACACGTTTCTGAGTGCTGGAATTACAGAAGTACACCATCACACCAATTCATGCAGTGCTGGGGATCAAACCCAAGGCCTTGGGCATGTGAGACAAGCACACTACCAACGGAGCCACATCCTAGTTCTGTTTGCATCCTTTATAATAAACTGGCAAATGCAAATAACTGTTTCCTGGGCTCTGTAAGCCATTATAACAAATTATGAAACAGTAAGATAGGGGTTGTGGATCTCTTGATTTGTAGCCCAGAGGCCCCTGTGGGTTGCAAATGACATCTGAAGTGGGTGCAGCTCTCATTTGTGACTGAGTCTCACAGGTACCATCACCTGCAGAGTTGGTCATGAAGCCACTCTGGCAAACTCACCCTCTCTGTTCTCCTTCCTCACAATATTGGAAGCAAGCAAAAGAAACTTATTCTAGGTATTACCATTTGACTTACAGACTTCATTTAATCATCAGGAGAAACTAAATTCAAGGTCCCAGCCCCTAGGAGAGCTGGGGACTTCCCAATAGCTTAACAGCTTCTATTGAAAGTAAACAGTTGTCTGAGTCCAGACATCTCAGGGACAACTTCTTCATCTTGCTGGCAAGGTCAAACTAAGTTCATATTCCCAGGCCCCAGAACCAACTCCTATCCTGATTGGTGGAAACTCCCTTGCTCAATCCCTTATGTCAAAATATGATTGGACAATGCTACAGCCCACTCTGTTTCCCCTTGCTTCATGGTTTCATTTTAAAAATATGCTGAACAGAGTTTTCTCAGGGTCATAGTTCAGCTCTGTTCTGCAAGCAGGTTATGATTTTGAGATGCACTGCTGTGCTCACAATAAATTGTACAGGCAGCATCCAGTTTGAAATAGATATAGATATCCTATAGGCTTTCCTAAAAACTCCTTAATGGGACTTGAAGTGGAGAGAGTACTTGTCTAACATGTTCGAAGCCCAAGCCCTTGCTTTGATCTCCAGCTTCTCATAAGCAAGACCCAGCTCAGATGTTTGAAGCTATCCTTGGTTATATAGCATATTCGAGGACAGCCTGGGCTATATGAAACTCTGTCTCAAAAAACCCAAACCAAATTGAAATGAAGAATAAGGTTAAAAATTCTTCTCCCCTGGCAATGGGCAAAGAGATACTTGTTGGTGATGGTATTCTAATATCAGTCAAAAGTAGAGGAGATGGCAGTCCTTGGTTCATCCTAGCTTGATGCCTGGCTTGGTGGCCAAAGCTGTTTTATGCCCAGGACTCATAAAAATTAAATCAATTCAAATCCAGGTAGCACAGCAAGAGAGGAGGAGGACCAAGACCTGCAGTCTGCCATGCCACGTGGCTCAGGTCGGGAAGGACACTCACGGACCTGCCCTTCATCCCATGGCAAAGGTGAGCCTTAGACAAACAGAGCCCAGTCTACCACCACGCAGCGCAATATGGGAGGAAGGAGACAGACCTGAGGACTGCCATGCCACCCACAGACTTGTACTTCTGCATTTGGCACAGGCGGGCCATAGACACCTGCTTGCAGGAGGATGTCACCCAGGGGCCCACCAGCCACATGGCCAGCCTGCAGCGAGAGCCACCACAGTGTGTGAGTGTGTGGTGGATAGATGCGAGAGAAAGAGAAACTGCAGCTTAAGCATTATGAAGAGAGATGGAACTGGAGATGGGATGGAGAGGAGGAGCCTGTTGTGACCACCTGGGGCCATGCTGAGGCCTTAGCCTGAGCTGCCACTGAGGTCCATGTCTTGGTCCACGGTTATGTAGTGGCAGGGGTCAATGTTGATGTCCATGGCTTATTTTTACCACTAGAGAACATGTGGTCATCACTGGTTGGGGCAGCTGCTAGGGACCACGGAGATGTTCAGGGACTGTACAGAACTGGCCCCGCCCCTCACTGGCTGCAGTGCTCTGGAGAGCTGGCTCTACCTCTCACCTGCAGCAGCTTACAAGAGCAGGCCCTGTGCCTTGCCCAAGCATCGCAGTGGAGCGCCTGGACTTCCTGGCTGGGGCGGGAGTGAGCGGACTCCAAGGGCGTGAGCGTGAGAAAGCTGACCCCACCACTCATCTGCTGTAGGGTGGCATGGGTGTAGGGGTGACGCCTGCCCTGCCCCCTTGCCCCTCACCACCTGAAGCAGTCAGATGAGCTGACCCTCGGGTCATAAGAGTAGGAGAGATGGCCCTGCCCCCTTGCCAGCTGCATTGCTAGAGAGAGCGGTCAGAACCTTGACTGGGTAGCACAATGGAGCTGGCTCTGAAGGTAGGTGTGGGTGCAGGTGAGCCAGCCTGGAGGGCAGGAGAGCAGAGAAGCTGTGCCTGCCTCCTGCCAATGGTGGCATTGGGTGGCTTAGCTGGAGCAGTGCTGGTGGAGAGCTTGCCCTGCTGGTGAGGATAAGGGACAGCAGGTTTGTTGACCAGTTCAGCTACCACCAGGCCCAGATCCAGGGCTCTGAGTTGGCCCACTCCAAAATCTACATCATGGGCGAATGGTTGGGACACATGAATGGACCAGGCCTGCTGATCCAAAGCTGCAGGGTCTCCATGACACAGGGCAACAATAAGGTAACTGGGAGGAGTCCCAGTGAGGATCCGATATTAACGGTGTCACAGAAGCCAGAGATCTCGAATGACCAGTGACTCATTGCAACAAACATTCACAAGTAAAGATGTATGGACAGAGGGATATACTGTGGGACACACTGTGACATACTACGGCTTTCCACGATGAGACGTTTCCTATGCTTTGTTTTTATTGTTGTTTTTTGTTTATTTGCTTGTGTGTTTTTTATTTTAGGGGGAGGTTGCGAGGGCAAAGGGTAGATATGAGGGGATGGGGAAATGATCACATGGGGTGCATGATGTGAAACTCACAAAGGATCATTTAAAAAGATAAAAAAAAAATTCTTGGTGATTCTGGGAGGTCCTTTTGTATACTTTTGTACCAGCATGACTTCAGTGAGGGTTCTTCGTGTGGCTTGAATGAGAATGGCTCTCACAGGTTCATATATTTGAATGCTTGGTTATTACTTGGTAAACTGTTTGGGATGAAGTAGGAGGTGTGGCCTTGTTGGAGGAGGTGTGCCACTAGGGGTGGGCTTTGTGGTTTCAAAAGCCCACACCAGGCCCAGTCTCCTTCTCTCTCCCTTCAATTTTTAGATCGGGATGTAAAAGTTCTTAGCTATTGCTGCAGCACCATGGCTACCTACCTGCCTGCTGCCACATTTCTTGCCATGAGGGTCATAGTTTCATACTTTGAAACTATAAACAAGCTCCTAATTAAATGCTTTATTTTATAAGTTGCCTTGGTCATGGCGTCTCCTTGAAGCAGTAGAAACTAAGATAGTTCTTCAAAGAATCAGACCAGAGGGTCCATGTGTGACAGATGAGAAGGGTTTAACTGAACAACTAGTCCACACAATTATAACATGTGGGAAATCTCAGGACAGGTCTGGGGACCTTGGGACACTCATAGCATATATCAGTTCCAGTCTCAAGACCTTAGTGCAAGGGAAGCTGAAGGTATACTCTCTGTTTTAAGTCAAAGGCTGTAGAACCCATGGAGGAAGCTGTTGTTAAGTCCTGGAGACCAAACAGCTTGGACTCTAATGTCCATTGCAAGAGCTGAATATGCCCTGGCTTTTGAAGGAGACATCAATCTCTTTGTGATTGTGCTCTGGTTGGATGGTGCCTGCCCAGACTAAGGACAAGTCCAGCCAAGTGCACATGCTATAATTCTCTAGAAACAGCCTCACAGACACACCCACAAAGCTATCAAAAAAAATCTCTATTTCTTACCTAGACAATCTGGACACTTAAAATTAACCATCACAGGCACTTAACTAATTTTTACTGATTGCTTAATACTATTGGCCAGCTCTTCATGCCTATTGGAGCATTTCCATTTTATAATTATCAGCAGAGCTGGAGGGACTGTCTTGATGTGCAGAGCATGGTGGTCCAATCATAGACTTGATCACTTGATCACCACTGCTCCTTGTTCTAAGCACTGGTCTTCCCCTGGGACTAGTATTTGCCATCTATATAAATAAAATACACAGGCTACTATAATCCTCATGGAGGCTGAGACAGGAGAATTACCACGAGTCTGAGGGCAGCTTACAATATGTAGTGAATTTTAGACTGGGCTATAGAGTAAGACAGTGCCTGTGTGTGTGGTATATGGGGCATGTGTGAGCATCTGTGTGTATGTGCTGTGTACAGTGTGTGTACATGTGTATGTGTGTGTGTGAGTGATGTGTAGGGTGTGTATGTGCGTGTAACTGTGTGTATGTATGTGTGGTGTGTGGGGTATGTATGTGTGTATATCTGTGTGTATGTGTGTGTGGGGGGTGGGTGTATATGTGGGGGGTAGGGAATGTGTTTGGTGGCGGTGAGGTACATTGTGGGGGAAGGGGATGCCTCTGGGGCCCATGCGGAAGCATCTCTTCTCCCTGAGGGACCAGACACATATAGAGATTATACAGGACATGGGGAGGGGAGTTGAGAGAAAGGCAGAGAGAGAAAGAGGAGGGAGAGGGAGAGGGGGAGGAGGATGAAGAGGAGGAAGGGAAGAGAGAGAGGGAGAGAGAGAGAGGGAAGGAGGGAGGGAGAGAGAGCGAGAGAGCGAG
>NW_021604657.1:7180620-7223968 GCF_004785775.1 Grammomys surdaster
GGAGAGGGAGAGGGAGAGGGAGAGGGAGAGGGAGAGGGAGGAGAGGGAGAAGAGGGAGAGGGAGGAGAGGGAGACTAGTAATCAGGTTAGACTTGAGTGTAATCATCTACTTGATCTATTACTATCTGTCTGAGGCAAGTTGCCCCAGACTCACATGTTGAACATGTCATCTCTAACTGGTGGCATTGTTTTGGGGGTATTTTGGAGCCCCTTTAGAGATGGAGCCTAGCTAACACAGGTCTGTTGGGGGAGAAGCTAGAGGGTTTTCTCACAGGCCCATTCCATTTCTGCTTCCCAATCAGTCACCTAGTAAGCTGCTTCACACTCCTTGAACAGCAGCTGGTCCTGCCACAGTGAAGATTGCCCTGTTCCCCAATTTTAATCTCCCCTCCTCCATAGTGTTGGTTCTGCTTTCCCTGCCCCCACCCCGTGGACTTGCTGGTGCTTGCCCTGCCTTGCTCATGCCACTTTAAAACTGTGACCTAATGGGACTTCTTCTTCCCCTAAGTGGCGTCCGTAAGGTATTCCACCCAGCAATGAGAAAAGAAACGAATGTAAAACATGTCTGGCCTTACGGAGAAATCATAAGGATGGTATGAGACAATGTCGATTAAGCTTCTGTTGCCTCAGCACGTGGGGCGGGGATCAAAAGTGCATGCTCTCCTTTCCTTCTGGTGGCTGCTGACATCAGGAGTCATGCGGTAGCAGAAGGGCAAAACTGGCTGACAGGGCTGTGTCGGCCCATATACTAGGCATGTAAAGGCTCCACAGCAGGATGTGGCTGCAGCCTGAGGTGTTTCTGTCACTTGAATCCTATGACCCAGGAGATCCTATTGTGATGGGAAGAGGTATGTGTGGAGAGTTTGCCCTGCCACCTGGGGATAATTCTTGTTTAAACCTCAGGCCATGCATGCCCTCTGTAGGCTGGAAATCCTTTGAAAAATGATGCCTGGCATAGATCTGGGCCCTAAGATAAACAGAACATTTGAACTGGGAGACAAAGCCGAAACTGCCCGTTGCAGACTGAGTCTCACCAGAACCATCATGGGCTGAAACCACACAGGCCTGATAGGATAGAAGAGGTATATCTGGACTGAGTCAGAGCAGGACAGAAGGTAGCCCCAGAAAGCCCACTGTCCCTTTCTCTCAGGTCACGCCCATGGCAGCATGGAAGATCTCAAGCACAAATGAAGGAGGCCAAGCTTCAGCCAGCTACTTTCCAGGAATGTTCACTTAGCACAAGAGTGTGGCCAAGATGGATAACTGCCGAAGGCCACCCTCTAAACAGGAGTGTAAAGGGCATGGCTTTTCATCCATTAGGTTTTTATCTCTGCATGCCCTTCGTCCACTTACTCCTTCCTTCAAGAAACACCCGTGGCTTGTCTCTGACATCCCCTCCCCACCTCCTGCCTTCTCGGATAGAATCTGACATTTGTATTCAGGCCTGTTTGATGATTCTTTCATCAGCCTGTGAAATACTCATATGTCATTCATTTTATAAGAAAACTAAACTCTCCAGTTCCCCTCTGTCTATTACTGTCTTTTTTTTTTCCTGGACAAATCTTAAGAGCATCAAAAGGACCTTTCTCCATTTCTCCCTTCCCTGGTCCTTCTCATCCATCAGGCCTCTATGCCTGCCTTTTTCTCCATGGCTCTGCCTCCTAGGGATGCTTGTCCCATCTCTCAGCATCCCTCATGGCTGTCAGCTAGCTGCAGACCATATTTGCTGGTTGCAGGTCTCTCTTACAGCCTTCTCTCTTGTGTCGCAGTATTCCTCGGGCCCACTCCTCATGAGACAAAGAATAGTTCATTAGGAGCATAAATCTCAGCATTTCACATGCTGTATTAGTCTCCCAATGCAACTGGGCCTAAACACACAAACCAAATAGCTTAAACAACAGAAATTAATTTTTCTCAAAGTCCTGGAGGCCAACAGTTCAAAATCAAGATGCTGTTGGGATTGGTTACTTGCAGTCAGTGGCCTTGTCTCTGCACCCACACATGCACAGCCTTTCCTCTGGACCCTCATGTACCCTTCCTCTCTCTAGATCCTTTCTAGTCCTCTCTCTCTCTCTCTCTCTCTCTCTCTCTCTCTCTCTCTCTCTCTCTCTCTCAAAATGATTTATTTATTTTTATTTCTTTTGGATTGCATATGTCTATATGAGGGTCCAAGATCCCTAGAACTGGGGTGACAGACCCTTGTGAGCTGCCATGTGGGTGCTGGAACTTGAACCCAGGTACTCTAGAAGACCAGCAAATGCTCTTAACCATTGTACCCTCTCTCCAGTCCCCCTGGTATTTCTTCTTAATAACATTAGTCCTTTGGTTCCAGGGCCCCACCCTAGTACCTAGTACCTGAGTTCCCTTATAAGGGCTCTGTCTTTTGTCAACTTGACACAAGCTAGAGTTCTCTGAAAGGAGAGTACCTCAATTGAGAAGATGCTCCTGTAAGATCAAGCCTATAAACCATTTTCTTAATTACTGATTGATGGGCAGAGGGTTCAGTCCATTGTGGGTGGGGCCATCCCTGGGCTGGTGTTCCTGGGTTCTATAAGAAAGCAGACTGAGCAAACCATGAGGAGCCAGTCAGTAAGCAGCGCCTCTCGTGGCCTCTGCATCTGCTTGTGCCTCCAGGAACTCTCCTGCCCTGCTTGAGTTCCTGTCCTCAGTGCTTCTGATGATGAACTGTTACATGGAACTGGAAGTGAAGCAAGCCCTTTCCTCCCCAAGTTGCCTTTGGTCATGGTGTTTCATCACAGCAATAGTAACCCTAACTAAGTTAGGCCCCTTCTTATATAGCCACTTTGGGGGTTATGGTTAAGATGGAAGAATTTTGCAGAGATGTAGTTTAGCTGTAGTGCATGCTTGCACATTTGTGCTACTCCCAGAGAAGGACAGATTCCTTTGCAGGACACTGTGGGACTTTTTTTTTTTTTCCAATTCTCTAAGCTTCAGCCCCTAAACATGCAGGCTTCTTAATTTTCTCAGCACACAGTGTTTCTTCTGCCTTAAATATTCCTACTTCCCTCTCCCTCCCCGCACTTCCTCATGTGGACTTGTTACTCAAGATTTAGCTCACATCTCTCCTTAGTCAGTTTTCCACACCTCGTCTCCAAGTTGGAGCCCTGTCTTAGGTTTTTCTACTCATGTCTCCCCTCTTCCGCAGCACTTAGCACTTGGAATCTTTTTCTGTTTAATGCTTCTTTTCCTCCTGTGGAATAAAAGTACCAACAGAGTAGGCATCACATCTCTGTTCGCTCACTGCTGTATCGCTGACACCTAACACAAAGCATCATATGCACACAGTGTTTAAATATAATCATTGAAATAATTTATATAGGTTGAAGGTCATTTTTTTAAAAAAATAACATTTTCAGATTAAGGGAAGAAGTAGTCATGGTCAATAATTTAAAAGTCCATCCCTTGGTAAAACTGAGTCTGATAATAATTTTATCAACCTGATCAGTTTTGGTAACTGTGGTAGTTTGAATAGGTATGGTCCCCATAGACTCGTGTGCTGGGATGCTTGGCTCATAGGGAGTGGCACTATTAGGAGGTATGGCCTTGTTGGAGGAAGTGTGTCACTGTGGAGGCGGGCTTTGGGGTCTCACAAATGCTCAAGCCACACCCAGAATGGCATGTAATCTCCTACTGCCTTCGGATCAAGATGTAGAGCGGCTCTTCCAGCCCCATCACAAGATGTCTTCCTGCATAGTGCCGTGCTTCCTGCCATGATGATAATAGACTTAACCTCTAAAATTGTAAGCCATCCCCAAATTAAATGTTTTCCTTTATAAGAGTTCCCATGGTCACGACAACTTCACAGCAATGAAACTCTAAGACAGTTATGGCACAGAAAATTCTAGCTAGAATCTATGTGGTGACTGGTAAAGTTCCATCTCTGTCCACACCATTCGAAAGTAAAAACTTGTTTTTAAGATGACTGAATGCCCTGTGAACATCAGTGTGGAGGCTTCTCAAAAACTGAAAACAGGGAGCTAGAGACATGGATCAGCAGTTAAGAGCACTGTCTGTTCTTCCAGAGGTCCTGGCTTCAATCCCCGGCAACCACATGGTGGCTTATTTCCATCCGTAATGTAATCGGCCTCCTGAGTGCTAGGATTCAGGGGTGAGCCGCTATCACCATGCTGCAGGTGCCCTTTTATGTCTCCATGCTTACTGCGGTGATACTCATGATAGCCAGGAAATGGAGCCAGCTAGTTGTCCACCAACAGACACATGGGTAAAACAAGCATGGTACATGCATACAATGGAATGTAGGCAGCCATAAGGAAAAATGAAATCATGATATTTGCAGGTAGATGATTGTGACTGGAAATCTGTTTGCTTATGTGAAGCTGAGCAAGTCACAAATGTTTTCTCCCATATGTAGAAACTGGATTCATAATTATCTATATGTGTGTGTGTATGTATACATATACACACATATATAGATAATATGTGTGTGTGTGTATGTGTGAATGTGTGTGTGTGTGTGTAAACTGGGTCTTGTGTGGGCTCTTGAAACCACAAAGCCCACTCCCAGTGACGCACCTCCAACAAGCCACACCTCCCAATCCTTCCTAAACAGTTCACCAATCGGGAACCAAGCATTTGATGGCCCTGTGTGGGCCATTCTCTTTCAAACCATGACAGGGTTCATGAAAGGGGAGGAAAAGATCTTAAGGGAGGAAGAAACTAGAGCAATTGTGTACAATTAGTTAGAAAGCATAAGCTTGGATTGGGAGAAGGAAGTGAGTCAGCTAGAGCAGAGCGGCATCGAGGGCGGGATTAGGGCGGGGAACCAATGAGAACAACGTACAATGCTTCATGTATAGCGGGACGCCAGGGCAAAACCTGCTCTTTTACATGTTAACCTAAATTTAAAAGGGCTGAAAGGTTTCAATCCGTGCTCCTTTGTAACTGATTCTTTTCTGCCCTTTCTAAACAGTAAGGAGGTGTGCCCAGTTGTCTTGTCTCAGATGACTCTTGTGCCTGTTCTTAGCCAACAGAATTCGTGGAAGTGACGTTATAGGAAACCTGTGCCCCTCCCTCTTGCATTCTTATGGCATCTCTTCTTTCTTTTGGACTCTTGCCTTAAGACCACTGAGTAAAAAAGTTGGGTAGGATCCCAACTTACAGACATGAGAATGAGACTCCTCTGGGTCTCTGTCCTTGTCAGCATCCCAGCTAAAACCAGTCATTCAAGAGATAGCATCAAGGAAGCCAGCAGAAGTTAGGAGAATAAAGCTCTGCTGAACAGATTGTTACCAGAAGACTTGATGGGACCAATTGACTTACCCTCTTCAAGTAGTGGCTCTGCTACCCTCACTGTCTCCCTGTCACACTGAGTGTCAGTCACTAAACTTCCAAACAATCGCCATTCCCAGTCACAGACCTAAAGAAGAAGGTGAACAGAACAGAGGGTTTTCCTGAGGTCTCTGTGTAACTCTGATTCAGTCAGGATGTAAGAATAGCTTCAGGGGCCAGTTTCTTGTGGAAGCTGCCTGCATCTGCTCCCCTGGGACATGAAAGCCCCCAAGTCAGAAGCCAGTGGTATTTCATACTTCCTGGGATGGCCGAAGCTTCTACATTTTCAATGCAACCCTGAATTTCTGTTAGAGAAAAGGCTCCTTCCAGTGATAGAGGAATGCATCTAAGAATGTTAGAAGTCCCTCTACATGTTAATACACTGACCTATCCAATGGCAGAATCAGCCATGGCAACACAGTTTGTATTAAAAATAAAACCCAAAAAAAACCCAAATGCATGAAGAAAAATACATATTTACCAAATGGGTCACTTAAGTATTCATGTGCCTGCACTTCAAAATGATTATAACTGAGTAGAATCAGGATGTTGAAGCCACATAAAGTGTACTACTCATATGAAAGTTCAAACCAGATGTGGTGACACATACCTTTAATCCCAGGACACAGGAGGCAGAGGCAGGGGGATCTCTTTGAGTTCCAGGCCAGCCTGGTCTACAGAGTGAGTTCCAGGACAGTCAGGGGCCGTTATCCAGAGAAATCCTGTCTCAAGACAAACAAACAAACAAAAAACAAAAAAAAAGAAAGGAAGAAAAGGTGTGTGTGTGTGAGTGTGTGTGTGTATGTGTGTGTGTGTGTGTGTGTGAGAGAGAGAGAGAGAGAAAGGAAGAAAGAAAGAAAGAAAGAAAGAAAGAAAGAAAGAGGGAAGTTTAAAATACCATCAAGTATTTAGGATGCACTTGTATTTGTAGTTTTATATGCACAGAGGTACAAAATAACACATCTGAGGGAGGGAGCCTCTGGGGGACAGGATTGAGGAGGGTATACCAGAGCTTCAGATGCATGTCTGTGATTTGAGAAACATGCAGAAAATTCAGCAACTGCAAAACTAAATGGCAGATATTACTTTCTGTATTTTATATTTTAGAATCATAAGATAAAAAATACATTAAGTTTCCCCTTCTCTTCTGACCAAATATCTTTTCTTTAGTTCAGTGTATCCCTTGCAATGACATAGAGTGTCTTTATGCAGCCCCGGCTGATCTGGAACTTGCTATATAGGTCAGGCTGGACTTGAATTTGTGGTAACTTTGACTTTGCCTTCCAAATACTGGGATGACAGCTGTGGGCTACTACAACCAACAGACAATGAAGTTTTAAACTGGGAGCCAGACAGTGCTTCATCAACTTTACCATTCGGATTGCCTGGAGCTCTTGTTAAAATCTGTATTCCAGTTCTGTAGATCCAGGGATGGGTTAGAGCTTCAGACTGCATGCCCAAAGCTTCTAGGACACGCAAAACCAGCTTGCCCTTGGACCACACTGTGCCTAGGGTCCCACTGAGTCCCTTCCAGCTACATGAATCTAGGTGTGTCCTTGAGTCCCACTGACACCCTGGCGTGTTCAAGTCTGTATAGATAGATGCTGTTAGGAGGGAAGGAAGTGGGAGAAGGGCCTGGGTCTGTGGGCTCCAGACAGACTCTACCTCCTCCATAGATATAAATCTAGCTCTCTTATGCTGTTGGCCCCTCACATGTAACTCAGGAAGAGGGTCCTGGAATACAGACACACACACACACACACACACACACACACACACACACACACACACAGAGAGGGGGGGGGGAATATTAGGAATATTTAAGTGGCCAGCAAGGTCAAAAGCTGCAGGTTAGAAGGCTGGTAATTCAGTGTATTTTGTAGTTTTGACTCTAAATCTGAAGAGTAGCAGGCCAAACACTGAGACAGGCATTCTGTTACATCTTGGGTTAGACTCTTCTTTCTTTTTTTTTAGGGGAATCGATGAAAGCCTTCAACTAATTGGATGAGGCCCACATACAACATTGAGTGTAATCTACTTTACTCTAAGATTACAGCTTTTCAGTTTTAATCTATCTCTTAAGAAAATGTTCTCGCTTTTAGATGAGTGTTTGATGGAGCATCTGAGCCTCGTAGTCTAGCCAAGTGAAGACATACAAACATCCATCACAGTCCCTAGTAGGAGCCCTAGCGTGCCGAGTGCAATGAGCCTTGATTAGCGGTGTTTCCCAGGCGTTGCAGCCACTCACTGCTGTGGGGACCGTATCTGGAAGCTGCTGGGAGAGGGTTATTCATGCATGAAGTGTCTCAAGGAAAACGCTTCCCTTGTCTCTGATGATCATCACAGACTGTGCCTCATATCCCTTTCGTCTCTGCTGAGTCTGCTTTGTGCTGTGCCCTGCCATAAATCACAGCTATGGAATCTTTTCAGGCTTATCACTGGATTATCTATCAAGAGCAATCTTGGAGACACCTACTTACTTACCTTCAACTGCTCCGACCTGGACTTGGCCAACCTCCAGTTCCAGTAAGTGCGTAAGTGCCTCTCCCTGACCCTATACTCCGTGCTCCCCATCTCCTATCCAGCCACCTGTACAGAATCCAAATCGGCTGTGCCATCTCAGGCCTCTCATGTGCTCCTCTTTGCTTGATACCTAGCCTCAGCATGTTTTGTTATCCAGTGCTGTGGAACAAGCCACCCCCAAACTCTGTGGCTTAAGATAACAACAGCTCATCACAGTCTCATATCTCTCCGTGGGTTGATGAGTCAGGCGGTTCTTCTGCTTCCCAGGGGTTGGCCGGGAGTTTAGGGTGGAAATTTCTAGTGGCTCCACTCACACAGATGGCCGCGCCAGCTGTTAGTTCAGCTGAGGCTAATGGCCAAGGTCATAGTTTTCTTTCATATGGGGCTTCTATGTGAGACTGGTTGATTTTCTTCAGAGCATGGTGAGTGGGTTGGGGGGGAATTATTCTTAAAGAGCAAGAACATAGCACGCTGCAGCTTGCATCAATCATGCTGAGATACCATTGAGGTAAGCTAGGGCCCTGGCCAAGCTCAGAATCATCCCGGGAGACAGCTACACGGAGACTAGTACTTGAGGGTGGAGTTCACTGGAGATCGCCAAAGCACAATACGTCATTTATTCAGGTTTCTCGGACCTTTTTATGGCCTCCTTTGTACTTAACTTATAGCACTTACCCCTTCGGCTTGAAGTGGTAAGGTTAGTTGCAAGAATTTTCCTGGCCGGGCAATGGCGGTGCACTTGGGAGGCAGAGGCAGGTGGATTTCTGAGTTTGAGGTCAGCCTGGTCTACAGAGTGAGTTCCAGGACAGCCAGCGCTACACAGAGAAACCCTGTCTCAAAAAAAGAAGGAGAAGGAGGAGGAGGAGGAGGAGGAGGAGGAGGAGGAGGAGGAGGAGGAGGAGGAGGAGAAGGAGAAGGAGAAGAAGAAGAAAAAAAGAATTTTCCTGGACTGGAACTCCTTTGAGAGCAAGCACCATCTTTCCATCCTCCCTCTATTCCAGTCCTAACTACACCATGCTAGAAGGATTCATGGTGAAGTTGGCGGAGACGCAATTACCATCTATTTTCTATTTGCCAGACTCAAGCCCTAGTGTACTACCTCAGTTAGACTTTGGAAGCTGAATAGACACTTACACTGTCCTCGCTCAGAGTATGCAGCCAGCTCCTGGAAATGGATTCCTGGAAGATAGGAAGCATCTAGTAACCCTTAATGGAATGAATAAACACATGACCGAGTGAACCTTCTAGTTAATCATTGAGATTTTCAAGTTGTAAATGCATCCGAGACTTTCTCTTTGTGACAGGGTCTCCCTCTGGTGCCCTGGCCAGCATGGAAGGTACTGTGTAGGTAAAGCTGTCCTAAACCTCACAGTGATCCACCAGCCTCTGCCCCCTGGGGTGCTAGGGTTATTGATGTGTTTCATTGTATCTTGTTTTTCAGTTGATTTTTTTTTTTTTAGACATACACTGTGATCAAATTGAGAACAAACACGCATTCCCTAGATGAAGCAAGTCCATCAAAGTTGTCTTTAGGAGGCTTCTCTGACCTCTCTTTGGGACAATTCCCTAGGAACACAGTTTCACTTGATAAATCATGTTACACAGCTTTGTGTCTCTGGACACAAAGGTCAGGAAAGGACAAAGCACACCCCACGAATGTGCTCTCTACTGCCCAGACTCCAGGGTTCTGAGCAGTAGCTCCTAATGCAGGCTCCATCTGGCTCTATAAATAGTCACAGACACATCTTCAGTGGCTGCACACTGGAGTGTGGCAATCCATTGTGAACTCAGCTCCTCCCTATTGCAAAATTCTGACTTCATCAGAGAACAGCAGGGGTGAATCATTTCTGTACAGAGGCTCCAATGACATCATTCATTTTGTAAGAACGAGAGAGAGGGAGAGAGAGAGAGAGAGGGAGAAAGAGAGAGAGAGAGAGAGAGAGAGAGAGAGAGAGAGAGAGAGAGAGAGAGGCTGTTCTGTGTCCCTCTTTGGGACAAGGTTCTCTACCCTGATGTAGGCGTCCTGTCAGCTATGGGAACAACTTACCTCTTCCAGCTTCTGTCTTTTGAATGCAGTGCTTAAATCTCAAATAAAAGGTTTGACCTTGTGGTTATCCAGTACCAAATGGTCAACCCTGAAGACATATATACAAGTAACAAGTAACCTGGATAGGTTATATTTAGAAATATGTGTGTGTGTGTGTGTGTGTATGTGTGAGTGTGTGAGTGTGTGTATGTAATAACAATAAAAAAAAAGAGGCCATGAATTTTAAAGAGAGCAAGGAGGAACATATGGGAGGATTTGGAGGGAGGAAAGAGAAAGGAGAAATGATGTAATATTAAAGATATATATTTATAAACACAGTATATAAAAGCTGGGCAGTGGTACCACGTGCCTTTAATTTCAGTTCTCAGGAGACAGAGGCAGGTGGATCTCTGAGTTTGAGGCCAGCCTGGTCCACAGCATGAGTTCCAGGACAGCTAGGGCTACACAGAGAAACCCTGTCTTGATAAATCAAAAGAAAGAAAGAAAGAAAGATCTAGAGAGAAAGAGGGAGAGAGAGAGAGAGAGAGAATGAATGAATGAATTTTAGGAAGGAAGAGAAGAGAAAGGGAGGGGAGGAAGGAAATTAAAATAAAAGGATCATTTTTCTGTTTTCTATAAGTTTTTTGTTATTATTTTGAGCTCTTACTTATTATTGAAAGTACTGGTATGGGTGCAGGATCCCCAAGACCAGGTTCCCAGAAGAAAGGAGATTAGTTTGCCTCTGAGGAACTGAGAGCCAAAAGACAAAGACAGGAGAGACAGAGGATGAGGAGGAAAGGAAGAAGAGAACAAGGGAGAGGGGGAGGGGTGTTTGTCCTGGAGCAAGAGACAGATGTGACCCACAGGCAAATGGCACTTTATAAAGGCAAAATGGGAAAGACAGAGTTAGGGGGAGGTGCTTAACTTTAACTGAGCATGTAAATCAGGTGATGAACCAGAGGAGGCTTATGATTGCTGGACTTAAATACCTTGATAGCTGGACCTTGGTAGTCAGCCTCAGGAGGAGGAAGTAGCCAAATAAGGGAATAGACCTTGGTGGCTAGCTTTAGGGATGTAATCTAATGATTTTAGCAAGGCAGAGGGAATGGAGAAGGACCAGGTCTGCCAGAGCCCTGCTGGCCACACTCAGGCTGGCTGGAGTCCCTTCAATTATTAGAGTTCCTTCAATTAATATTCACACATTGTTGTAAATACTGTCAGCAGACAATTGTATGGCAGCAGATCCCCTCTTCTTCCTTCCTGGGCTTCCACGATTGGTTGAACTCAGGTCCTCATGTGTGTGTCTAAGCATCTTTACCTGCTTAGCCATTGCACCAGCTCTAGTTTTTGTTTCAGTAAAAGGACTGGCAGTGTTCTTTTCAGCAGGCCAGCTCCCTCTTGCTCCATGTAAATGCATTTCATCCAGCTCAGGATCCACACTTGCGCTGTTGGAATTAGCCTTCTCCGTCTGTGCTTTGATTGAATAGCATCTGTTTCATTTTTAATTTCTGGGTTTCTAGCCAGGGTGTGATGGTATATTCCTTTAATCCTAGCATCGGGGAGGTAGCCACAGGTAGATCTCCTGCGTTAGAAGCCAGCTTGGTCTACAGAGGGAGTTACAGGGCAGCCAGGGCTATACAGAGAAACCCCGACTTGAAAAAACAAATAAACCAAAGATTTAAAAATTAAATAATTAAACAAACAAACAAATAAATATTCTGGGTTTCTATAGCCTTGTTATACCACACTTTCTAGTACCCCATAGTCACTACCACTGTCTCATTCACAGCTATGCTCTGACAGAATGCCTGTGGAGACGTGAGATTCCTATATGTTAATTTTTTGTGTTGTTTTTTTTTTAATAAGTAATGAAACCTACAAAGACCTACAAGGAATGACTTGTTGGGCTTCAGACCAAGGAAGTGAAAGGGTTAAAAAAGTGACTCTTGGCTTTTGACATGAGGCTCCTTCTTTTATACTACGGATTGACTACTTATGTTTCTGTAGCTTTGGCTGGAATTATTAAATGTGTGTTCAAATGCAGCTAACACCCCCGAACCTACAAGGGCCTGCTGAGTGGATTTCGTAATGATGCACTTGTGTAACAGCAAGTCCTCTGACCTTCTTTCCTCTCTGTCCTCTCAGTCCCCACATGGAAAGCTCAGACTCTTCTGTCATCGGGTCAACCTCACCCTTGGAAAGAGGAACATGTTTGCTTCTGCCTATGGCTGTTGCTCTCCCTTACCATCAAACAGCTTTGGCTGGAAACTTTATACAAAATCTACACAGCAAATATCTCAAATGTTCCATTTGCCACCCCGCCCCCACCCCAGGAAAAATAGTCTCACGCTCTTCAAGGTCTGGTTCAAAAGTTTTATTTACTGTCTGTTCTTTATTTACATATCTGTACTATCACCCAAGACAATGTGTGTGTTTACATTTTCTAATGTCTCAGTTGATTGTTACCTTCATGTCCCAACCCCCACCCTGCCAATCTATGCGTATTAAATCAAAATGGGTAAGGCAGAGGTTCATAGAGGACTTCCGGGGAACAATTTACATCCAAAGTTCGGGTTTTGTTTTTTTCCTAAAATTGAGCTTGGACAAAGATATTGGACTTTGCTATTCTCTCTCTCTTTCTCCCTCCCTCTCTCCCTTCCTCCCTCCTGCTCCCCTTTCCTCCTCCCTGTCCCTTACACACACACACACACACACACACACACACACACACACACAAATTTCCCTCTATTCTCTTAAGGTTTGCTGAAGTACACAGCACGACACAGCTCAATAGAAGAAATGAACATATAGATTTAGTTTGCATGTGTGGGGTGTACTGGAGGGCGACTACCCAGGACCCCAGGAAAGATTTAGAGGTCTATAAACCTTCACAAGCAGGGAAGGTAGATAGTTTGGGGGAGAAGAGACAAAAAAGCCTGATCTGCTGAAAAAAAAAATTAGAAAAGAAAATTAGACAAAATGCAAAATAGCTAAACCACCTCCACTGTCCAGACTAGGGGGAGGGAACCAATGAAAAGGATGGGGGTGGGGCATGGTGGAATAGGCTTCTAATCCCAGCTACTTGGAATGCTGAGAGAAGAAGCTTTGGAATTTGAGGCCAGCCTGGGTAACATAAGAAGACCCTGTCTCAGGTTGGGGATACATCCCAGTTGGTAGATTGCTTGCCTAGCCTGCACACATCCTGGGCTTGATCCCCAGCACTACATAAAAATAGGTGTGGCAAGTTTAGGGCCAGCCTAGGCTACAGGGACCCTATCTGAAGAAAAATAAAACAGATTTTGTTTTACTTTAAAAATACACACACACACACACACACACACACACACACACACACACACACACATTGGAGGCTAGAGAGATGGCTCAGAAAATTAAGAACATTTGTTCAAAGGATCAGGGTTTGATTCCCAACACCACCTTGGCGATTCACAACCCTCCATAACTCCTGTTCCAGGTGATTCTATGCCCTCTTCTGACCTTTATGGGCATGTGTGATGCATAGACATACATGTAGGCAAAACAGTCATATACATAAAATAAATCTAAAGCACAATATGCATGTTTACACACACACACCACCATCTCCACCAGATAAGCAGCATGTGAATGTTTGAAGGGAGCTCCAGACAAGCTGTGACTGCTTGAAGATGGTGTCTTTAGAAGCCAGGATACCACTGAACCTTCAGGGATTTCTGAGCAACACTGTCCAATGCAAGCCACATGCTGACAAACTATCGTATTTACATTTCAAACTATCTTATTAAAATAGGCAGGGGGAGGCTGGAGAGATGGCTCAGTGGTTAAGAGCACTGACTGCTCTTCCAGAGGTCCTGAGTTCAATTCCCAGCAACCACATGGTGGCTCACAACCATCTGTAATGGAATCCAATGTTCTCTTCTGGTGTGTCTGAAAATCTTAAAAAAAAAAAAAAGTAAAACGGTAAAAGTAACTTATATACCGTGTCCAGATATATTTAACATTAAATCTCCACTCTGTCCAAAGTATTGCCACTTTGACATGTAATTTATGCAGCAGTGGCTAACGAGCTCTGATGCTGTGTACTGTACAGTTACAGCACATCTCCATTTGGTTACTAAGTTTTTGTTGAAAATAAAGTCTACTGTTAGATTTCATAAAATTTCCAGTAGAAAAGTAGATCCACCTCTCCAGTGTTTTACAAACAAACCTAATCCAAATATCAGGACCTTTTTATTTTCCTTATTTTTTTCCAACTAACTTTCTTTAAAAACTTTCTTTAAAAACAAACAGCAAACCAGAAAACAAACAAAAAACTTTAAGAAACTTTTTTTTTCATTTAATTTTTTAGGTGTTTTGCTTCCATGTATGTCTGTGTGAAAATATTGGATCCCCTGAAACTAGTATTACTGACAGTTGTGAGGTGTAATGTGGGGGCTGGGAGTTGAACCCTGGTCTTTCAGAAGAGCAGCTGGTGTTCTTAACCACAGAGCTATCTCTCCTGCCCTTAAAAAAAAAGTGTTACTTATCTACACTTTGTGTGTGTTGCCACACACACACACACACTAAATGTAAAAAAAAAAAATTGAAAAAATCTCAAAGAATCTTCTTGGTAAATGTTTTTTAGAGTTTTATATCTTGTAAACAGTTTTAAAATAAAAATATTGACAAAGGCCAATTTCAAGTGCTTTTTTTTTCTTATTTTTTAAAAGAAAAAAGTTATGGAGAGTGCCACAAGATGGCGCTAAAATGTATTGAAAATTCCAGTCTCTGGTCTAATCTAGTAAGGGTGTGATTT
This sequence comes from Grammomys surdaster, assembly GCF_004785775.1. Taxonomy (NCBI): domain Eukaryota; kingdom Metazoa; phylum Chordata; class Mammalia; order Rodentia; family Muridae; genus Grammomys; species Grammomys surdaster. Next base: position 7,195,275 of record NW_021604657.1, read on the forward strand.
AGAGATGCCCCTGGGGGTGGGGGTACAGTAACAACAACAAAACCCACAAAACAAACAAAGGGCAGATGAATTGGATCGCAGACCAGAAATAGATTAGTCCCTTTCTGTTTGAAAGATAATTTCTGCTCTCATACTGGTATGAGTATGTTATCCATCATACACTGAATCTATAGATTAATGACTCTTGGGGAAGAATTAACTCTAGCCATTGCCTTGCAATGAAAGTGCATTTTCAAAGGTGTGGGGCTGGACAAGCGGGTCCTATAAAACCCTTCACCGAGTTTGGAAAAGTTAATCCTATGCAGTGAGGTCTCTGAAGACGCCAGTCCTCGAGAGGGCCAAGTGTTTTGAGTGTGAAAGGATGCCATCAAGAAGTCACTGGCTGGAGAATGAGATTTCTTTCCTTCTTTGGCATAATTTGTGCACTTTGTATTTTTAGCAGTTATTTCAATATAGAGATTTGAGCTTGGAACACCCTGTAGAATACGTCTGGAAATCAGGAAGCGAGTGGACTTGGTCCTGTTTCCTGATTCTTTGTATTTAAGGCTTTGAAAGAACCACATAGTACAAAGCTCTGTTTTATATTTTCTTAATATCTACAGCTGAAGGACAGAGCCAAGATTCCCAAGCTATATTAAGACCACAGAAAACGATGCTAACAATACAGCAGTCGAAGGTTTTAACTAAGAGGAGAAAAATATGTGTAGATACGACTTTTTTCCCCTAACAGGCATATGTAGTGTGTGTGTGTGTGTGTGTGTGTGTGTGTGTGTGTGTATCCAGACTGACTTCCTAAATCAATACAAACCAAACCATGTGACAGTTCCTTAGGTCTGAACTAAAGCAGAGAGAAACAATGCCTGGGCCCTGTAGTGGAGAGGATCCACAGTGCGGAACCTCAGCTCTCCTGGCACGGATGGAACATCATCACATGTGGCTTGATTACATCTGTACAGATACATAGAAACTGTAACATTGGAATTATATGTGAAAACATTGGCTGGCTATATGTGTTTGGTCAGGTTATAGCAGAATCTGGTGTTAAGAACTAAGAAGTCCCACTTTTGAGGAACTGGGTTAGCTCCCAAAGTCATTTGCTCCCCCCCTCTGTCACACTTTGTTCCCCAGACTGACCTCCAATCCCTAGATTCAGAAGATCAACTCCTGAGCCTCCTGTGTGGCTGGGTCTACAGGTGGGCAGGCCTACCACCACACCGACCAATTTTACTGATTCTTTTGAAGGGCCAGGTATAGTACTAGGTCTTCACTATGCTCATATGAGAGGAAATCTTAGCCCTCAGGCAACTGATAGTCCAGGGAGGGAAACAAAGAAATGGGCAATAACCTCATCATGACATGGTGGGTCATTGATAAAGCTCTTTCTTAGCTGGTACCCTTGGCCTAGCTCTCCATGAGGTACCCCAAGCAGCTGTATTAAGCCATTTTCTTTGCTCTTTTTTTTTCCCTTTGTTCAGTTTCTCTTTTGGGGGGAAGGCCCTCCTTGACTCCCTATGCTGCTTTCTGCCCTATTTCTTACTGACTCAGAGCTTTTAAGATAGGAGGAGGTGTCATCTCCTGCAGGATGGGGTAATTCATGAATTAAGACCTGGTGTATACCAAGAAACTATCCTCTGCACAGTAACCGTGTGCCCACCTCCAAGTCTCCTGTGAGGCTGCATGCCTACCTTCCCCAGCGTCAAGCTTTTCATCTGCTCGCTGAGAGTTGTTGGCATGGATGGGGTTTCTTGTACAGTGTACTTCAAGCTGTTCTCTGGCTTTAGCACTAGAATCAGATGTAATGTCGTAGAACTGGGTGAAGGTTGCCTTTCCAAGATGGTTTCTTTTTCAGTGGCGTGCCCTGCACCTCTCTTTCCTTTGTCCTACAGCTGTGCTTCTCCTCGATTCCTCCCCTTATCTTCTTCACCAGGAGACCTAAGTGCTGGCTTCGAGATAAGCCTAGAAGGGACTCACCCAGGCCCACACAAATTACTGTCAGCCTCTCTCTGTGAAAAGGCTGCCTCTGGGCAAGTGCCAGAGTTCGGCCCAGAGCAGAAGAGGGAGGTGTTAGTCACCTAAAGAAAGTAAGAAATAACGAAATCCTTGGCTAGGTAACAAAAACTTGCACGGGTGTCTGTTTAAGTGAAAACAAAACCACGTTAAAGGCGCCGCCCCTCCCCCAGGTTTGATCACCCAGAGTTCGCTCGGAAGCTAGGATAAATCTGAAGCCGTGGGAGCAGCCAACGCCCCACAAAAGTGTAGCTCATCTCGGAACTGCCCGCCCAGACCCGGAGGGCTCCAGGCTGCCTGCTCCACCGTGCCGAGCTCACAGAGGCTGCGACGAAGGCGGGGACCCGGCGGCCACACAACCCCACGGGGCTGGTCGCCGCGCAGACTCCACAGTCACCGCCTCTCCCAGCCCGGCGGACAGGGCGGTCAATCAAGCTGACGCGAGCCCGCCTTCGGACTGCAGCGGGCGGCCAATCGTAGCCAAGCTCCGCAGCGATGAGCTCAGCCCGATGGCTTCCCATTGGGTGGCTATATTAAGAAAGTGGCCGGACTCTTTAAATAGCGGGCGCTAGGGCCGCAGCCCGCATCTGCCACCGCAGTCCGGTTTACGTCGTTTGCGCCCCTGTACCCCTGTACCCTAGGTCTAGAGAGAACCCGCCTCGGGAAAGAATCTAGGCCGGGTCCGCAGTTGTCAGCCATCACTTCGCACAAAGCAGCGCAGTTCCGGGACCGCCGAGGACCACAGCACCGCCCGGCAGCAGCGGGACGACACTCCGCGCACCGTAGGCCCCTGCGCCCCTGCCGAGGCAGCCGGAGCGCCCCGAGAGAACGCGCCGCCGAGAGGTCCAGGTGCAGTTAGCGAGCCTAGCCCGCAGCGCGCGGCCGCGGGAGAGCGGGGAGCGGCAACCAGGGAGCCGGACGGCGGCGAGGCGCTCGCGGGCCCTTCCTGCTGCCGGCGCCCGGCGAGCTCATGGCGGCCATCCGCAAGAAGCTGGTGGTGGTGGGCGACGGCGCGTGCGGCAAGACGTGCCTGCTGATCGTGTTCAGTAAGGACGAGTTCCCGGAGGTGTACGTGCCCACCGTGTTCGAGAACTATGTGGCGGACATCGAGGTGGACGGCAAGCAGGTGGAGCTGGCATTGTGGGACACGGCGGGCCAGGAGGACTACGATCGTTTACGGCCGCTCTCCTACCCAGACACCGACGTCATCCTTATGTGCTTCTCGGTGGACAGCCCGGACTCTCTCGAGAACATCCCCGAGAAGTGGGTGCCCGAGGTAAAGCACTTCTGTCCTAATGTACCCATCATCCTGGTGGCCAACAAAAAAGACCTGCGCAGCGATGAGCATGTCCGCACGGAGCTGGCCCGCATGAAGCAGGAGCCAGTGCGCACGGATGACGGCCGCGCCATGGCGGTGCGCATCCAAGCCTATGACTACCTCGAGTGCTCGGCCAAGACCAAGGAGGGCGTGCGCGAGGTTTTCGAGACGGCCACGCGCGCCGCGCTGCAGAAGCGCTACGGATCCCAGAATGGCTGCATCAACTGCTGCAAGGTGCTATGAGGGCCGCGCCCTGCCTCACGCCCTTGCCAGCGTGGCTCCCCCCTCCTTGGCCCGGTCGCCCACGAACCAGGAGAAAGGGAGACCCAAGCCTCCCAAGGACACCACCAGACTGCCTGACATCTGCTGGTGGCTCTGGCTGGTCACGCTGAGAATTAGCGTGGGCACCGAGCCCCCCCTTTCCAGTGTCTGTGTGTGTCCAGCTGTGTGGCACAGGCCTGGGTGCCCTGCTGAGTGCCAAGGGGTTCCTGAGCATCCTTTTCTGAAGAGCCAGGCCTCAAAGTGTGGTTGTGTGTGTGTACGATTCCTTACACCCCCCCCACCCGACTCCTGCCCCACCCCCGCCTCTGGTTTCCCCAGGGGCACGCAGAGTGGTCGCGCCCCAGCAGATGTTCGCTTGTAACCAGCAAGCCACTACTGTTGCTCCATGTCTGTAACATAGACCCCTGGAATCACGGGAGGGGAGGGCTGGGGAGGATGGGGATGTTACATAAATACAGATTTTATTTTCGGAGGCAGAATGGTATTGTTTAGTGGTGGTGAGTGGTGTGACCAGGGCCCAAGAGCAACTCCTTTTCCAGGCTGGGTCAGGCGCCCACCCATCTAAGCATGAACTGGACTTGGCCATCTTTCCATACCCTGGGGAAGACATTTGCAACTGACTTGGGGTTGAGAGGAAGCAGCTCCCAGACAGTGTCTTCTGGACCAGCCTCCCAGCGAACCTCCTTTCCAGCCACCTCGGCAGAGGATCCAGGGTGTGCTATGGGGTCACTTTTGCCATAAGCGAACTTTGTGCCTGTCCTACAAGTGAACATTGTTCAGTCCAAGAGACTATTGTTACTGAATTTATTTAAAGGCTGAAGCTTTTTTGTTGTTGTTGTTGATGAAAGAATTCTTTGCACAATTGTCTCATTGTTTGATACCCAGTGCGCTTATCATTTGCATAAGACAGCATTCTGACCACACTTGTATGCTGTAACCTCATCTACTTCTGATTTTTTTTTTTAAAGCTATGGTGACTTTAAAGAGATTACAAAAAAACCAACTAGTTTTTGCTTTGTTTTCTTGAAAAAAGTGTCAAAAGTGTGAATTTTTTTTTTTTAATTTGTGTAGCATACGCACAGTTTTGGTAAAGGAAGGCAACACGTATTGAGGTCTATTTAAACCTCCCCCACCCTCACAAGACAAGTCTATGTGAAATTTTCTGTACATCCTATGTGCAGAGCAGAGAAAAGCCTTCCCCCTTACCCTCCCCCCCTTCCCAGCCCAGTGGTACTTCTAATAAATTGTCTTGGTTTTTTTTTTTTAAATAAACTGACAGATGACAAAGTGGTGAGCTTATGATGTTTACATAAAAGTTCTATAAGCTGTGTATACAGTTTTTTATGTAAAATATTAAAAGACTATGATGATGACATTTATAAATGGCTCTTGTGGCTTTTAATAGTGTTGTAGAAAATACCTGAATTGGGGGTAAGGGAGTTCTCATTGAGATCTTCTCTGGCAGTAACTACATCTCCTATATAGTAAACATGGTCAATGAACCTGGCACCTTTTAGGGGTTGGGTGACCCTGAGAGACCAGGTTATTCCTGTCACATTCCTGGAGGAGGATAAGCTTGACAATCAGACAGCCAGAGTGTACTAATTATTGTGAATTTAGTCCCCTTAGGTGAGGCCCAAGGGCTTGGTCTGACTTCATCTATAGGTCTTTAAAAAGTATCTGAAGTTTATTTTGAGCTGTTACTTCTCTCACTTTGACAACAAGAAACGTCATTTGTGAATGCTAAATGTAGATGACTTTTTAAAACATTTTAGGGAGTGGTTAATCGCTTGTGTGGCTGAGGCTAGGAATTAAGAGGTTGGGAATAGCCTGGTAGTGGTGGCAGATGCCTTCGATCCCAGCAGAGGCAGGGGACTCTGAGTTGGAGGCCAGCCTGGTCTAAGGAGTGGGTTCCAGGGCTATGCAGAGAAACCCTGTCTCAAAACAAAGGAATAGACAATACTCCCAGAAACTGAGTTGGTATCTCTGGGAAAGGGATGTGTGTGTGGAGCTCTTCAGCGGGAGCCTGGGGAGGGAGTTGAAATAAGAAGCTGGCTCTTTAATTGCAGAACTTTTGCCTGAATGTTTACAAAGGAACCCATGATGCCTTACTGTAAAGACCAGGAATGGCCCCGGGTGTTTTGAGAGGTAGGTACTAGTTTTAAGTACCCTTTAAGAGCTTTAAGAGCAGACCCGTTTTGTGATTCAATATTGAGGCCCCCTAATTTCAGACAGGCTTCCTTCTGCAGTGTACTCCAGCTAGACGGGCTGGTTTGCTCTTAGGAGACCACATTAAAACCCTGCTCTAGACCGGAGGGCTCAAACCTGCCAGCTCTGAGAAGCTTCCAAGGGAGCATGCCAACCTCTCCCATCTACTTCAGGAGTATGGTTTTGCTTTTGACAGCATTGCTTTCTGGGCTCTTCGCTGCCGAGTTGCCACCCTCATCATGCCCCACCCCCACCCCACCCCCTGGTTCCAAGCTGGGGAGGCCTCCTTTGAAGTTGCATGCTTCAAAGAGGAGGCTTCTGTTTCCCTGTCTTCCCTCAGACTCTGAAGCACTTTTGTGAGCTCAGAAAAACCTGTCTGCGGTGACCTTTCACCCAATTAAGCATTCAGGAACAGGGCCTCTAGCTCCGCAGAGCCAAGCAAGGCCCATAGGCCAACAGTAGAGGATTGTTTGAGCTCTGCCAGGAGTGCAGAGGCTGGGTCCTCCTTGGGTGGCTGCTTCTTTGAGTATAACTTACTCCTTCCCTGTCCCTTAACACCACTCACCTTTATCACACAGTCCGTTTCTTTTCATTTTAGAGACAAGTCTTTTCAATGAAAAACAGTGTTTACTTGCAGATTTCAGAGTCAGAGTCTTTCCGTACCAGGGAGTGCAGGAACTCTCTGTTGGGGAAGAGCTCAGGCTTGGGCCAAATGCCCAGAACTCAGCTCTGCAGCCAGCTGTCGGAGAGCCTGGAGACCCAGTCTCCTGAAAAGGCTCATTCTGGACTTCCTGCCAGTGCAGATCTGCCTGGTACCTAAAGCTGTTTTTCTGTGTTTGGGGGAAGACCAACAAGCAGATAAGGCATGGCAGCCCGAGTTACACTTGTTTTAAGATTCAGGGTGCTTACTGTAACATTCCTGCCAGAACGCACTCTTTTTGTTACACCAGGACCCAACTGGAAAATATAAAGATGAATTGCTGTAGGCTGGAAAATCAATTAGGAAAAAAAGGTAAAACATCTGGTGTTATTCTTAGGATATGAAAATTCATTTTGCACATTTAAAATAAATTTGTTGAGTTCATTTAACTGCCAGTTGAACTGTTTTGGGGGAAACTAGTGTGTGGTATGGGGGGAGTTTCATTGATCCTGGACATTTTACAGTATGGGGTGTTGTCTAGAATTCTTTAATCTTAATTTTAACTCAGTCTGGGTTGGAAGGTCTTTTCCACATGTATTTTAATGGGGATTTTAGAATTTGTGTGACAGGAATCATATGGCAAGCTGGTTAAAACACAGATCACTGCTAATGGTAGCCTCAGAGTTTCTTATCTAGTCAGTCTTAGTGGGGGTGTGAGAATGGGGGTTTCTGATAAAGTCCTAAGTGACAGTGATGCTGTGATCTCGGGGACTACACTTTGAGGATAAGTGGCTTAGACTAAGGGAGAGTGGGCATGTAGCTTCCAGATTAAAGTGGACCAACTTCTGCAGATGTTTGGTCCTGGGGTGGGGGGTGGGGAGGAAGGAGCACAAAGAGGAAACAAAACACCTATTTATTCTGTATCAGCATCTGCTTTGTTAGTCCCGTTGAGCCGGGAACAAAAGAGCAATGGGATGCTGTCCTTGCCCTTCAGGAACTAGGTCACAGCTTCTGACTCCAGCAATGGAGGCCAAGCCCTCACCGGGAGCGAGCATCCTTGGTAAGGGGAGGACAGGCTCAGGGCAACGGTTCTGACATTTATCTTGAACATTGGGAAAGATGTCACAGAGGAAGTCATTTGAGTGGGTGAAATGTGGGTGGAAGGAAGAGTGAGGGGGAGGGAGGGCAATGGGGCTATTAATGCTTTGATGACATGTATGGCTTCTCTTTGTCACTAAGTAGACGTGGCCTCTTTGCGGTGAGAACTGTGTGTACAGCCCCTCTGGCATATATTTCTTCAATCAAGTCTCCACTCTTCCCTCCCATCCACAGCTCAGGATTAGTCTGGCAGGCCAGGGAAGAAGGCAGTTACTGCTTATTTCAATGTTTTCTCTGTGTCTTCTAAGAATGTGGGGCAGACATGGGCCAGTTTTGAAAAAAACAAAAACAAAACAAAAAAACAACTGGTCTCCTGGGAGACAAACCCTTGGTTCAGTAAAGCAATGAATACTCAGACACACAGTGTGCCTCAGTTTCTCAGATATTAACCACATCCCTTGGTTCACCTTCAGGTTAGAGAAAGGACCTTGGGAACCAAATTATGTCCCCAACTCTCAACAGTCCACATAAGAGTCTAGAAGACTTAATTCATTCTTTCCTATTTATTCTTCCCCTGCCCTCTTGAGACAGGGTCTCATGTAGCCCAGGCTAGCCTTGATCCAGATCTACAGTGGAGGATCAGCTTGAAGTTCTTTTTCTTTTTTTTGTTTTGTTTTGTTTTGTTTTTCGAGACAGGGTTTTTCTGTGTAGCCCTGGCTGTCCTGGAACTCACTCTGTAGACCAGGCTGGCCTCGAACTCAGAAATCCACCTGCCTCTGCCTCCCAACTGCTGGGATTAAAAGCGTGAGCCACCACCGCCTGGCCAGCTTGAAGTTCTGATCCTCCTGCCTCTACCTTGTGAGTGTTGGGGTTACAGGTATGCATGTACTAACATGCCCTGCTCATACAGTGTTTGAACCCAAGGCCTTATGCATGCTAGGAAAGCACCCTACCAACCGAGCTACATCCATAGCCCATCTTGTTTAACCTTGCGGTCAACAAAATACTAGCTGAAAGACTCTGGGTTAAGCCCTTTGTGCGGGGTTGGCATGCAGTAGATAAATAGACTCCATCTCTCCTCCCATTAAGAATATTTCATCTAGTATTATGTCTAACCAAGCAACAATAATAATATTAGCCAGGATTGATTGATTATGCAGCAAGAATTATTCTAAGCCCTTTGTTTTGTGATTTTATTTAATTCTTAATATTGATATCTATGATCACATAGCAAATCATTCCAAAGCTCAGTGGCTTAGAAAACCATTTATTGCCTCAGAGTTTCTATAATTCAGGAATTCAGGCGCAGTTTGGCTGTGTTTTCTGGCTCAAGCTTTCTCACAAGGTGGAAATCAAGTGTGTTCATGATCACGAAAGTCCTAGAGATTGGAGCCTAAGGGCTGTCTGGCGTCAGGACAACAATCTGTGGTAGGATTATGATTTGAGAAAGGTCAAACTGGCTGGTTGAGGACAGGTGTGTGTGTGTGTGTACGTGTGTGTGTACGTGTGTGTGCATGTGTGCGCAAGATTTTGAAGAAGAGTTTGCCATGGTCAGCTAGAAATGAGGGAATGGACATTGGAAGATAAAGCAGATGGGAGACAGGAAGGAGAAACTGTCTTAGTGGAAGTCATCATGGCAACCTCAGGACCTTGACATAAGTAATTTTGAGAATATCAGTGCCATTATTTAAGCTACAAATAAAAAATGAGCAGATCTACATGAAAGGTTTAAGAAGGAAGTACTGAGTTTGGTTTTCTACATATTGCAAACTGGATATCTTTGGAAATGACCATTGCCCTTACTTCCTGTATCAGACTATGATTCCATGTTCAGGTCATAGAGAGAGGCCACAATTTTTGTGGATAAGAATAGAGTCTCTAAAGCAAAGACTTTATTGAATGTCCTAGTTAGGGTTTCTATTGTTGGAGTTAAAGTTGTGTGTCATCCCCTGCCTGTCCATAGGTTCTGAAGACTGAACCCAGGCCCTCATCATTGTACAGAAAGAACTTTACCAACTGTCTGTCTTCCTAGTTCTAGCATCATCATCATCATCATCATCATCATCATCATCATCCCCCCGCCCCCAACCAGGATCACTATTAGAACGGTGCTAGAGATTGAACCCAGGGCCTGATGCATGCATGCATGCTAAGAATGTGCTCTACATCTGAGCTACATCTCCAGACTAAATCAATTCTGTGTTAAGGCCAGGCTTTGCACACTGAGAATATCAATAAAGAAAAGGCCTTCTTCTCTGAAACCCCCACCCCCAGCCCAGCAAACGTGTATGATGTGATCAACCCAGCCAGGTCTCTGGGGAAGGTGGCAGAGTGCCTGAACCAGACAGTAGCAATGTGTCTACGGGGCTCAGAGCCATCTCCACAGAATCACCTGGGTGACTGCATGTACTCAGCTGTCACACCGTGGGCTTAGCATCTAGTTTCAGAGGAAGGTGGGCAAAGGTTTGGATTCTGGGTTGGAAGCTTGGCAGAACTAAGTCTTCCCGTTTCAGAAGGGCTGGGGAAGCAAGCCTCTGGCTTTAATGACTCATCCCTGCTTACCAACTGCAAGTTTGCTTCTCTCCTCAGTTCTGAAAAGGTAAGAAGCAAGTGTTACGACAAGCGAGTTTGATCGTCTCCATTTTGTTCCAGAGCTTATTTGACCTTTGGATAAACAACTAAAACCTTCTAGAAGCACCTCCAAGGGATGCAAGAACACATGTGTTATTTTAATAGCAAAAAACTTTTAAGTGGATCTCTGACAGTATACAAAGTATTATTTATATGAGCTCTTTAAAAAAAAAGCACTTGTAAAATATATACTCTTCAGTGACAGCCAAATATGGAAGTTGTGGATATGTGATCGCATACCCAGGCAGACTCTGTAAATGGGAGGAAGAGCCACTTGTGCCCCTTCTTTGCATTGTGCATTCCCGTGACTAGGAATTCCACCCAAGGATGTCTAGCGTTGTAGACCACACGGAGACCCAGTGAAGTAAAGAAGATAACCTGAACGTAAGTTAGCTGGCCTGGGTTCTCTCTGGGTTTAGTTGGGCCAGGGAGGAATTGTTCAAAGTCTTAACTGTATGAGTGACGGGAAAAAACTGTGAGGTATACTGATGGCTTCCTGTTGAATCCAACAGAATAACCAAAGGCAAAAATGCAGCAAACGCACAAGCAATTCGAAAGCCGAAAGAGGGGAAACCTGGCCGAGCAAGCCAAGCATTTTCTCCCAGGCTGCTGTGATCTGATACCTCTGGGTGACATATCGACCAAAAGTAAATGAAGAGCATTCAGAAGGATCAGCAGGATCATGAGTGGGGTGCAGGGAAGGCCTGTGATATCAGTGGCCGAGGTCACAGGCGAATGTCACCATTCCCTAACATTTCTATGTATCCCTTTCATCCTCAGCAGATGATGGGAGACATCCAAGCTCTTAGTCTTGGGCGGGGGCCTCAAGTAAGGGGCAGGAGAGTGGAGAAGGAGGGCACCTCCCTTCTTCTATATTCATGGGGAGCTCATTGTGATCCCTCATCTTCCATGGCAGCGTGGATAGTATTGGGTATCTGGAAAGCCAAAGCTCACAGGCAAAAGGCCTGCACCTTCTCTGTCACAGACAGCCTTGGCATTCTTGGGCTAGTGAGTGTGTGTGTAAGGTGTTGTCTTTGTGTATGTGTGTGTGTGAGGTGTATTCAGGTGAATGGGCCTCTCTGTGCACTTGTGGGAGCAGAGGTACGAAAAGGGTGCTGCTTATCAGATATGTTTATCTCTCTCTCCATTTTATTTGTTTTGTGGGTTCTTTTACAGACCCTAGAGCTTTTTTTTTTTTTTTTTCTGGCAGCCTGCAAGCCTCAGAGATTTAGGCTCCTCCTCTCAGTGCTGGGCTTTCAGGTATGTGTAGCCATGCCTGACTTGTAGGGTCAGAACTCCAGTCCTCCAGTGCCCTTAACTGCAGAGCCATCCGCCCTCCCTCCAGGGACAATTATTATTTTTTTTATACATTATTGCCTCAGCCTTTTTATTTGTAAAATAATTTCAAAGATTAACCATGATCACGGCACAGTGCCTGGTTCATTCGCAGTCCTCAAACAGCCTTGAGTACCAGCCTTTGAGTGGATTCCTCTCAGTAGCTTAAGTACAAAGTGGAAATGGGAGAGACTGTGTCATCACGAAAACTCTTGTTTATAGAAGACCTTTCTTTTGTTTTTATTTTGCTTTCCTTTTATGTAAAATAGATTTTCCCCCTCACATATTCTGATTATGGTTTTCCCTTCCTCTACTCCTAGATTCTGCCACCTCCCCTCCCATCCAGATGACTCCCTTTCTGTATCTCCTTAGGAAAAAAAATAGGCATTTACGGTATAATAAAAAAAATAGCAAAATAAAGTATAATAAGATAAAACAAAAACTATCCCATCAGCACTGGCTAGAGGGGCCCCTCAACCGTAACATCCTCGGAGAAGTGTGTGGTACACATTGTTTGACCGCCTCAGCATCTGGTGCAGGAGCCAACACATCACAGCTGCTTAGTGACCACATAGTCACCAACTCCTTCCTCGAGGTCAGGGGGCCTTTGATAAACCAGAGACCCTGAGAATTGCCTGGATGAATTTGGCAGCTTATGCAGGAAAGTAGTGCCTACCATTCAGGTCCCAGGGGAAGTGGTAGCAGAAATGGAATCCTTCCTGTGTGCAGTAGAAGGGTGCAGAGGTTTTTCTTCCTAAGAGCACAGTGCTCCTGAGTGCTCAGCAGAGGCTGCTCTGGCACGGTGCCAGTCCGTTGACTCATAACAAGGAACTCGGCAGGCCAGAGCACAAAGCAGCAGAGGCACTGGCCAGCCCCACCTGGATGACATAGTCATACACAGAAGGGGCATTGGTAACTTGCCAGGGTGGAGTGAGTGTCGGTAAAGATGTTAGGAGCCCTTAAGCAATCTAGAAATATACAGTATAAAGATTTATCTGTTAGTCTCATGTGAGCAAGATATATAGACGGACTAGGCTCCAAATATAGTTACATCTGTTAACTGAGAAAACAAGTTTCTGTCTCTTTGCAGCCCAGGAAAATCCTCAGACTCAACCAGAAAGAGTGGAAAGGAAAAAGTGAGGTGGCTTGGTCATTTGACCACCAGACTGTGAGTGTCAGAGCCCAGGGCTCTACTGCTGGGGAGTTCACTAAACCCAAGGCAATTGAGCTCACTAATCCTTTTAAGTCAGGACAGACTTGTTTGTCTAGCAGGGAGGGAGGAGCAAAGCTTCATTAGACTGCAAGAGTGGACAGGCTGAAGAAAATCTCTTTAGACAGGTTGGCTTCATGGTTTTTGTTTTAACTTTCTTGTCAATGAGTATTGAAAAAACTCATATCACCAGGTTAAAACACCAGGTGGAGGTGCAGGGTGAAAAGTCTTGCTCAAAGCCAATCCCCCCACCCCCACCGTGGCCACAATTTCAACCTTTTCAGAAAATTGTCCTTGCACTTGACTTTCTGGTTAATGCTTGTCCTCGATGAGATCTGGACTGTGTTTTTGCAAGGGTAGTCACTAGCCGGGGTACTTGACTGTTCCTGGTATACTTCAAAGGGTTTTTTGGGTTTGGTTTGGTTTGGTTTGGCTTCTTTCTAAGTGACTTTGAGATACTGTTAAATCAATCCAGTTGTTTTAGATTCCAAATTCTAAGAAATTAGAACATCATGAGGTGAGAAGGTTGCCCCGTGGTAGTTGGCTACAGAAGGCAGAGTTAGTTGGTCACTCTCCACCTTTGAAAGTGCAAAGTGTGACTTCAGGTTTGGGCTGGCAACAGATGTCTGGGAAGGCTACTTTAGCTGGGCTCTGACTCATCCTCTTCAAATCATACTGTGATTGGTCAGGTCTCTCCTTCACTAGACCAAGGGTCAAAATGCTATTTGAGTTTATTTTTATTTATTTATTTATTTATTTATTTATTTATTTATTTATTTATTTTCGAGACAGGGTTTCTCTGTGTAGCCCTGGATGTCCTGGAACTCACTCTGTAGACCAGGCTAGCTATTGGAGTTTAAAGTACAGAACTTGAGCTAGGTAGATATGAACTTTCTTCTCGGAAGTGTTGTCTGAGACTGTCAGATCCTGCTGGTTCAGAGCTATAGGACAGGTTGAGAACATCAGGAATGGGTCTAAGCCCACAGTTTGTAGCTCCCTCCTAAGGGCAGATCTACACATGAGGTTTGATTCCATTTCTACCTGGACTGTGGCACTCTGGTGACTAGGATGACTCCTGCTGTCTGTTGCTAGTCTAGTGGCTGGCCCAAGTGTGTATCAGATACTGTCCCTCGCCAATTTCCCAAAGTAAAGGTTCTTGTTTTTTTTCTATGACTCTCCTAGCTGATATCCCAGCCTTCATAGCAAAGCTTTCAGGAGATTTATGCTTGAAAATCACTCTAGCCTTCCTGGTCAGTGGATATGCCTGTGCGGTACACTATACCAGGTTCTACACACATGTATTATACACTACACCAGGCCTATGCACAGGAGGACAGCAGAGAGGACAGCTAACTTCCACCATCCCTAGGAATTCTTTGAGACAGAATCTTCTGAATATCTGGGGTCTTAATAAAAATAATAATAATAATAATAATAATAATAACAACAACAATATGTATATTAAGAATCTTGTATGGTTTTTTTCCTTGGAAAAAACATAAAATTTAGAGGGCAAGATTCTCTCTGTAGATAGTAGTTTTTTCTCTGGGGTTTTAGGGTTAAATTTCCGATGCTTCAGAACTTGGGACAACTATCAATTTCTATGGTAGCTTTCCTTGACCTTTCAAGGCTGGAGTGAGTTGGTCCAGTTTCTGTGGTTAATAGGGCAATACTATAGCCTGGGTAAGTTGTATGGCAAAAGGCCTCTGGTTCTGGAGGTTTAAGAATAAGAGGTACATTTTATGATGATTTTCTAGTCCCAAGAGGGCACAAGATATCACGTGGCAAGAGAAAGGAGAACATATATATATGTGCACACGCATATACATGTATGTATATGTACATGTATGTGTGTGTGTATCTTTTAGTTTTTCTGTTTTACAAAGCTATCAGTAATTCAAGCATTACTCTACTCTGATGGCACTATCTAACCCTATTCACCATCCAGAAGCCCCTTATCGTTGGTATATGGTCCTACCTTCTTAATACCTTACAATGGCCACTAAATTTCAAAACATTAACCCTTGGGAAGAATGGAGGGAAGATGCCCCAGTCGTGTGAGTATCATATAAATACTAGGAAGGTTGTGTCTACTTCATGGCTACATCCAGTGAAGCCTGAATGTTGCTTATGGAATAGAAGAACTTTAGCTGTTGTAGTCCTCATCTGCTTTCTCCTCTTTTCTCTTCCCCCGCCCCCTTCTCCTTCACAGTTTGGCAGTTGTGTTTATGATTAACTTGTTCTCAGACAGTGAAGGCAAACTCCCCTGGAAATGACTTACAGTTACCCCACCCCATGCAGACAGGGCTGGCTTTCCGAGCATGTGATCAGAGGCTGGTTTAGTCAGTGTTGACGGTGACTTCACATTTGTAATCCTTTTTTTGAACAAGGAGTGTTGTGTTTTCACATTGCAGGGAATCAGGAAGCTGCTTCTCTGGTTTCATTTATAGACGTGGACATTGTAATCCACAGAATGGAGGAATCTTTGGTCCTACTTGGCATACTTGTTGTGTGGGGCAGAGGGTTGTGCCCAGGGACCCCTGAGGCCCCTTCACTGGGATTCCTGGTATGGTCACCTCTCTTCTAGCTGGCCCCAATCTGCGGCTACCATCCATCTGAGTTACTACTGAAGTAACTCTGGGAATCAGAGAGAAGCCAGCCAGTGAGTTTTCGTGTTCTTGCTTTACTGCAGTTGCCAGCCCAGGAGGACTCTTCCTATTAATTGGACACTTTTATGGTACACGAGGTAAATTGCAGCCTCGCAAGTACAGTTCTCACAGAAGCCTTCTGCCTTGCCCCCCTTGAGGAATTTGGGACAAGCCTGGCTTGGCTGCAGAACATCGACACATCTGTAGTTTCTTTTGCTGGTACCAATCATTTCCCATCTCTTCAGAGACAACCTGCATGCTCTTTAAGCATGTCAAAGTAAGTCTGCTGACCACCAGGGCCTCGTGTCAAGGTGGGGATGACTTTTCTGCTCTATTGACTTTGAGGACCTTGATCTTGATGGTCTGGGGACCTCCTTAAGTATACAAAGTCCTGAGCATCTATCTTAGAGAGACAAGAGTTGACAGCCAGTGGGGACCCTGGTACTAGAGTCTGAAAGAGAAATAGCTTTCTGCATGTGTCCAACACATGGGCTCTGGACCACCTGTGTCCCAGGATAGCTGTGAATGTGGCCCAGCACATTCATGTCATATTGTGATGCCAAGAGGCTGGACACCTCCAAGAGAATATGTCCATTTTGTGCCTGGTGCAATGGGGTGAGCATGGGTAGAGTCACTCTCAAACCTGAGCAAAGCCACCCAACTGGGACCACAGAGCTTGGAGCCAGGCTCAAGGAAAGGATCCTTACAAACCAAATGCTCTGCCATGTCTTGATGGTCATTGTTTCTGCTACTCTACAGTAGGGCTCAGGTGAGTTCTTTACATCAAGAATGATTTAAAAGGCTGTGTCTGTGGGTTTCCTGGCATACTTCAGGAGGTCAGGAACTGGTCTCACAAAGGTGCTCTCATGTCTTTCTTTTTTTATTATTATTAAAGATTTGTTTATTGTATTTATATGGGTACACTGTCATTCTCTTCAGACACAACAGAAGAGGATACCAGATCCTATTACAGATTGTGGTGAGCCACCATGTGGTTGCTGGGAATTGAACTCAGGACCTCTGAAAGAGCAGTCAGTGCTCTTAACCTCTGAGCCATCTCTCCAGCCCCTCTCATGTCATTCTTTCATGACATTTTTTCTCATAATGTTTTTATTGATTGTTTGAGAATATCGTATTATGAACCCTGAGCACACTCACTTCCCTGGTCTCCCAGGTCTGCCCCTGACACTTTTGATGCCTCCCTCCTGCCCTGAAGAAGAAGGAGGACGAGGAAGAGGAGGAGACAAAGGAGGAGGAAGAAGAGGAAGAAAAGGAGGTAGAGGAGGAAGAAGAGAAGGAGGAGAAGGAGAAGACGGAGGAGGAAGAAGAGGAGGAGAAGAAGGAGAAGATGGAGGAGGAAGAAGAAGAGGAGAAGGAGAAGACAGAGGAGGAGAAAGAATAGGAGAAGGAAGAGAGAAAGAGAGAGAGAGAGAGGAGAGAGAGAGAAGGGAAAGAAGAGAGAGAGAAGAGAGAGAGAAAGAGAAGAAAGAGAGAGAAGAGAGAGATAAAGAGAAGAAAGAGAGAAGAGAGAGAAGAGAGAGGAGAGAGAGAGAGAGAGAGAGAGAGAGAGAGAGAACACCAAGAACCAAGTCCAGTTTTCAGTTTGTGTGTTGCCCTGGAGCTGGTCAAACTCCCGGTGGCAGCCCGTTAAAGAAAACAGTCTGAGTCCTTTCCCATCCACATCCTCACCAGAAGCCATCAGTTGTGGAGAACTACACTTCAGCAACCTTATCACAATTTTTAAGAATTCTCTTTGTGACCCGAGTTACAACCAAAGCCTATGCAGATGTCTGTGCTCTGTGCTGCCGTAGAGGGCCTTGTTGATGTGAATGGCCTCTGCTGCTTCGAGGAGTATAACAGATTTTTAAAGAGGGCCTGGAATAAAAAAGTCTCAGTCTTTACAGCTGCTTCCTGGAAAACTAAAAAAGAGTAATCAAGTTAATTAGTAGAAAACAGAGAGTAAGGAGGTAAAAAGTAACAACTTCCAAGTTAAGCTGTTATCTCACAACTGATTCTTTTTCCCCTGTAAGATACTCTCAGTTTTATTTTTAACACAGTACACTGCAAATGGCAGAGTTATCCCAAATCATTCAACCTGAATGGCTCATTTAAAAGATAGAAAACTGAGGCACAGAGAGACTGGGTGGCTGCCTGAGATCACACAGAGTCACAGGGACAAAATTAAAGAGATCTGTCACCTTCCTTCTGTGCTCTTGCTCTTCTCCAACAGAAAAATCTTAAGATATTTTAGTTATTAACTAATTCCCTTGGGTTAAGGAACTGAGGAGTAAGTAGATCAGGGCTCACCGTGTCTTCAGGACGTTACAAGTGGGATTTCAGTAGTTTTAATGAGTGAGTTTTTGCTCCTTCCTTTTACCATACGTTCATATTTGGTTCTTTACCATACATTCGTATTTGGCTTTTTAATGAGCAACTATCTTATGCCAGGCTCCTAGCTTAGAGCTATGAATAGCAAGTAGATGTGATTTGTGTCCTCAAGATCAATGTGGGGGGGGGGGACGAGAGAGAGGAGAGATGATAGATAGGTAGATGGATGGATGAATGAATGGATGGGTAGATACCCAAATAACAACGCCTTTGTTGTGCCTCATCTAAGAGATTACTTGGTTTTAGCATCCTGCCCCAACACTGAGAGCTCTGGTCCTTGGGTTTTAAAAGTCTGTAGGAACAGACACTCAGCAGGCAGGGTGTCCTTCTCTGCTTTGTTTCAAACCAGAGCTGATGGTTGATGTCTGATTCAGTGGGACCTGAACATTCTGTCTTGCTGGCTGATAGAGGAATCTAAGCCAAGATTAGACTCTAACATTTGTTCTCTCTGTCTCTCTGTCTTCCCCCCCCACTCTATCCCAGAAGCACAGAATACCAATAAGTTCTATGGTCCTTATTTATCAGATGGGGAAATTGACACCTAGAACAGTTTAACTACCTGGTTAAGTTGTGAATCCAGGTGACAAGTGAACCTTCAACCCATTTAAACTTTTCATTGACTTAGGAGCCAGTGCACAGGAAGAGGTTTCCTTAAGAAAGACTTCATCTGAAATGCTGCTGGCCCTATGATAAGATATCTTGGAAAGAAATCAAGTTGGCTGTGATCTCACTTCGCCACAGACTTTCACTAAGTCACAGCTATTATGGATGATTCCGAGTGACTGGAAGTCAAACCAGATTGTCCCAAATGCCAGTGGCTCCTGCTCCCTTTGACAAAAGGCTGAGCCAGGTGGTAGGCAGGCCTGTGCTGCACCAGTCCCAGCCACAGGAACCCCCGGGGGAACCCCAGGAAGTATTCAAAGGCTATGGCCCCACCCCAAGATGTTTTGGGTTAAGCATGGAATTATTGTTCTCCCTTCAAAGCCCCGGGATAAAAGCTGCTCATGAATGCCCCGATGCACTGAAAGATCTTGTGCCTTTGATGCTGTGAGGACCCTCTGGGACTGGATGAGTAGCACAGCCCTTGCTTGGTCTCAGAACCCAGCCTTCTGGAATAGGCGAGACCTCGAAGTTTGCTGATCTCACCTTCCCCAGTGAGCAGGTGTTTCTTGGTGTACTTCTGCCCAGTCCTGTTCATAATCCTCAGAAAATACAAAAGCACTTTCCCTTATGTGGACAGGGCTACAGCTTGTCGGGGAAAGCTTCTACCCTACCCCCACTTCCTCACACCCTCACCTTGTCTAGAGCTTTCAGCTCTGTCATCTGAGGCCTCAGCCTGCAGGTTGTCATTGTCAACTCACACTCCTGGAGAAGTTTGAGTCTACTGTGGGCTAGGCTTCAAGCCAGCTTTCCATGTCAGTACTTGTCTGTCTTCCCCTGTGAGGTTCTGAAGGCCCCCCAACATCAGGGGGCTCCCAAAAGGGCAAACTGAAGAAGTGCAAAGCAGCCCCCCCCACCCCAGACTGCAGTTACAGACTGTCTAAAGAGGGAAACGAGGTTCTTATCTCCTGGCCTCAGGACAGTCTGATCAACATAGAACCATGGAAATCATGAAGTGTTTTGGGTTTGCTCTCCGCTGTCTTGGAAACCCACACTCTGTGTATCTTCTTCCTGCAGGGGCATGACTCGTGACCTGCTATCCTAGGACCGGGTTCTGATTTAATTCTCTGACTCTTGTCTCAACGCAAGCGTTGTTGAGGTCAGAATTTTCAAGATGATTTGAAAATATCCAGCCGCCTGCTGGGTTGGATTTTGGAGGGGTGTGCCCAAGGCTGAGTAAACCTGGGTACACACCCATATGGGCAATCAGTCACAGAAGGTAAGCAACAGCTATAAGCAGGGATCTTATAAGAAGGCTGAGATGGGAGTCCATGCAGCATCAGGTCAAGCTCCATAGCTAACCACTGGTGTCTAGGTTTGTCTCTGGGAAAGAGGCACAAGACACTGGGGGCTAGTTGTAGCCGGGGTAGCTTGTAGGATAGAGCTGATCCTGAATTCTCTGGAGGACTGAGTGATTGGTATTTGCTTTGGAGCTTCTTAACGAGCTCTTCCAGGCCCATGGCTTCCCTTTCATACACTCAGAAACACTTAATATTCAGTGGAGTAACCCAGTGGAGATGGAGACGACTCTTTTATTGTCTGCCTAACTGGATGAGCAAAACCCCCAGGGTTATTTTGACTAGAGGAAAAAGAGCTCAGGAATGTGGCCTGATCTCAGATGTATGGGGGGAGAATAATGGAAGCCTCTGCTAGGTCTTTGGAGAGGCAGTGGTGAACATTAGTGTGAGTGCATGGCTCTGTATGTGGCCTGGTTATCTCTCATGCTCCAACAAGAATACAGTCCTAATACAGGAGGAAGAACAATGGCAAACAAATCTGTTGAGCAGTGGCCGGGGAGCTGGGCTGTGTGCAGTTAGGAAAACATTGTTTACTTCCCCCTCAGTAATGTGTGTATGTGTGTGTGTGTGTGTGTGTGTGTGTGTATTCACACACACATGTGGACGCTATCTTTACCTTGTATTTGATTAGGATACCTAGGAAACGACCCAACTTAGTGTTTCAAATCCCAAGTCCAACTTGAGTTATTCTACTGATCACCTGGTCTGTCCCCGCCGCTTAAGACCAATGGTAGCATTGGATTCGACTCTCATAAAATAATCCAATTCTGAAACAAACTGCCAATGATTAGAGTAGCTCCCTATTGCCTAACTGGGAATCAAATGGGAACAGGTGGCTCACTGTGGAGCCAGATTCTACCTGAAAAGAGGGCCTGGGGTTTCCCTACGGCACAGAAGGAGATGTGTGAGGATGTGAGCCTCCGGGGACGCTGCTGTAAGAGAGGCGTCTGAGGTTGAGCTTGCTCAGCCTGGTTCTGTGGAGAAAGAGATCAGGCCTACGGATTATTTCAAACTCCAAGAACTAGGGCTGGCACACAGTAAATCCTTGTTGAATGGATGGTTCAAGCAATAATCATGTTAATAATGAGTCAACCTCACTGCTCTAGTAAACAGCCTGGACACTCCCAGACTCTGAGCATGCACATCTATGACTTTGAAAGCTGCAGGGGAAAGTCACCTGTCATTAATGAACAGGCCGAAAAAGCATGGCTTTTTGTCACTGCGGAAGAGGTAAGTTATAATGTGACCTCTTCATTTTGATTCGGGTCTGTTTGCTAAGAAGCAGAAACCATTATGAAAGTAATACTTGTCAAAACTCATGTTATAATGCTTTTTAGTTTTTTTTTTTAAAGAGGTAGTTATATGTGAGTAGAGTGTTGGATTTTACAATTCTCCTTGAGTTTGTGGAGGGCAAGGCAGTTTCAACATTCCCATTTTACAGATGGGGATGTTGAGGCTGAATGTACCCCCCAAATACCCAAAGCTGAGACAGAAGTGACTTGAGATTTTGTGCCTTTCTAGTACCCCAGGCTTGGGGGAGTTGAATCATCAAAGTGTGTAATTTTCTTTTTGTCCCACCAAATGAGAGGTGGCACTCAATCTGGTCTGCATGGAAATGCTATTATAAGCCAGATGCAAGCTCTGAATGACTATGCAATTACCAGGACAAGGGTATAATTTGGGGAGTGCAGCTTGGGTGGGCTTTCCTTGTGATAAACTCTGCTATTATCAGACAAGATCATGTGTTTGAACCAAACAAAGGTGATTCAGGTCCCAAGCACTTGTCTGGTCCAGGCAGGCTGCATACCACCTTCATTTCTTGAAGGTGTCCAATAGAATTCTGTGTCTATGGTTATTTCTCTGAATTCAGAGCAAAGACCAAGTGAAACCCAGGCACAGCAACCCTGGTAGGGACCTGCTTAATTCTATCACCCAGGTTCTGGGCAGTGTTCCAGCCCCTGTGTGAAGTCCAGGCTGAACCTTCCCTTTATTTGAAGTACCAGAGCCAAGTGTCAGTCTTGACTGATGGGCCGAGCTGTGGTTCAAAACAGAAAGGCCAGCTGCATCCTGGGAATGGATGGCTACTTCAGTTCTGGTGTTCACCAAAGCTCACTGGGGCCTTTTGGATCAGTTGCCTCGGCTAGAGACCTGGGGGCAAGCATGGGCTGGGAGAGCTGCTGATGGCCAGTATGCTCCTGGGCTCATGCACAGTGGGTTACTCTCGGCTCCACATCTTCAAACCAGCATGGGAGGTCAATATTTTTGCTGCTGTTTTACAGAGGGAAACATATATACAAAGGGATTTAATGTCTAGCAGAGAGAGAGAGAGAGAGAGAGAGAGAGAGAGAGAGAGAGAGAGAGAGAGAGAGAGAGAGAGAGAGGCAGACAGACAGAAGCGGTCCTTAAACGGCCTTCTAACACAGCTAACCTGTCTTTGTTACCATACCCAATTATCCTCGGAAAAGCAGCCAAGAAGGTGGAATGAACCAAGGTCACATCCTGAGTTTGATAAAACCAAGGTCACTGTTACACACTCTTACTTACACTGTTGAACATCCCTACGAGGCTAAAATGCATGTCTGCTACCCCTATCTTTGAAACTGATCTTCCTTGAAGATACGATTTACAAAGACACTTGACCATAGAATTGCCCGTGCTTGCTTACAGCATACAATCTAAGCAGATGCTGCCTAATGCCCCGTCAACCCTGACTTGACTCTTGTTCCAAGACTGTTTGATACCTTCTTGCTGAGATATCCTTGGTGTATTCATGTATTCTCTCTCTCTCTCTCTCTCTCTCTCTCTCTCTCTCTCTCTCTCCCTCTCTCTCTCTCTCTCCCTCTCTCTCTCTCTCTCTCTCTCTTCTCTCTCTGTGTCTCTGTCTTTCTCTCTCTTTCTCTTAAATATTTAATCAGGTACACCTTTGTTTAAGGCCCCAAAGCTGGCAAAGGGTTCATACCTAGGAATCATCTTTTTCTGGTCCCAAAGCCTACATACTGGGACTTTCTGTCTAGGTGAGTGAAGCATTCTAAGCACTGGAAAGTACTCTCATTGCTCCCCACTGAAGGAAGGTTGAAGCTCTGATAGCCATTCCTGATGGTCCTGATGGTGGGGGTACACTCTGAACCCTCCCACGTGATCGAAAGTCATCCCAGCCAGAGGACCTCTCTACAAGCTGACCATTTGGAAGAAGGGATAATAAAATCAAACTCCTCTCAGCATCAAGTGCTGACACCCTCTGGACAGGCCAGTACATTAGGTAATGCCCACAGCCTGTAAAGTCCTGGTGCTCTGCTCTGTCTGGCATATAAGCCTGCCTTGTGCGCCATTGATGGAGACAGCTGAGACCCCTTTCCCGGTACTGTTCTTTCTTCTTGATAGTGTCTCTAGACTATGTCCCTCAGCCCAGTAAGCTTGAAGTTAAAGGAGACTGCTAGCTGTGCTAACAGACACCTTGGGGCCCAGCAGTCTGTGCACCTGATGGCTTTCGATACAGATTTGACATAGCTCCCATCCCAGTGCAGATGCCAGGGAATCATTCTGCCTCTGCAGCTGCTAAGATAGCAACAATTACTGTGGGCGCCCAGCATCAGTGCCACTTATGAAACATTGTGCTGTGCCAAGGACATTTTTATACTTATTTAAGCCTCACTTAAAAACACTTTAAAGAATGAGGGATGCAGCTTAATTGGTAGAGTTTTTGCCTAGCATGCGCAAAGCTTTGGCTTTGATCCCCAGTATGTATAAAACTAGGCATAGTGTTTCACACTTCTAATGCCAGTTTTTGGGAAGTAGAGGCAGGAGGACCAGAAGTTCAAGGTCATTTTTGGCTACTAGTGAATTAGAGGCCAGCCTGTGCTACATGATGCCCTCTCAACAACTAACCAACCAATCAACCAACCAACCAACCAACCAACTAACCAACCAACCAACCAACCAACCAGCCAGCCAACCAATGAATAGCATTGTAAGGTAAATAACATTGTTATTAATTTAGAAATGAAGATCCAAAAAGTCTGATACTAATCTGAGCTGATACAGTTCATAGTTTATAAGCTACAAGGTTACAATTTGGATCCTGCTCCAGCTCCTACTCTACTGAACCTTTCTCTCAGGCTCTGAACATTGGTCATTCTCTCTGCACTGAGTGACCACACAGGTGTGGTGGCTATACAGTGCCATGGCCCCTACCAAGTCCAGAAGGACTTCTGGGCCTGGTTGGAGTCACTATTGCCAACAATCTCTCTAAGGACAGCTGGCTAAGGCTAGCTCCTTCTTAGGGACAATAAACAGCCATTGATTGGAAGAGATATATTGATAGGAGACGTATACAAACCTAGCTGAGGACCATGATGAAGGCCCATCCCTGTTTTCAGTTCTCTATGGGGTCATCTAGACCCTATGATGAGGTCATCTAGACCTCATGATTGATGAAGTCAGCTAGACTCCATAATGGTGCCATAGCCCACTGGCTCCCTCTGAAAATCCTACCCACCCTGGCTTTGTGATGGTCATCTTAGGAATTCTCAGAGTCTCTTTAGGAACCTTCCTATATACTATGCCCTCTCACAGTCTGCTTTCTGGAGAAACCCCTCCTGTAACAAGGATATTTTGCAAGACTAACTTCAGGAGAAGTGATCTTTGAAGATTTGCCCATTGGCTTCTGTTCAAAATTGTAATGCCTGCAGAAGTTCATGTCCTTAGCAGGAAGGACAGGCATTCTTATGTTCTTGGCCTCAGCCGGCATGGGCTGGAAGCAGGTCTGTAACTTCCACAATCTTACCTGTCTGAAGGAATTTCTCCACTACAAAGTTAAGATGAATACACACACACACACACACACACACACACACACACACACACTATCCATTATATATATTTTTTCATGCTGGAGGGCCTGGCAGTCTGACTTTATGTTTAAGGACGTAAAGGACATCAGCATGCATAGTTTAACCTTCAAAGCACAATAAATCATTTACAATGCCTGGACTTGAGCAAACAGCAGTCATCCTTTACTTTACTTCGTTCTATCCTATGCCCGCCCTCGTGCTAGCAGATACGAGGACAGAGATAAATGAAATCATTTCTGGTTAAACCCATCAGAATAAAGTACACAGTGATGGTCATGTGCTGTGTCTGACTGGTTGAAAATGTTGAATAATAATAATAATAATAAGTGAATATTATACTTCTACACTTGATTCAATGAAAATGATGACTAGGTGCATAAAGTCATCCAGTCGGCAATGGCTCAAACAGTATATGCTTGCTACACAAATGAGGACCCGAGTTCAGTCCTTGGCATCCACGTAAGATCCAGGCTCAGTGGCACGTGCTGTTTGGAGAGTAGAGACAGGCAGATCCCTAGGGCTCGCTGGCCACCCAGTTTAACTAAATCAGTGGGCTTCTCAGTGAGTGACTGTCTCAAAAACCAAGATGGATGACTCTTGAAGATGGCTAATTCAAGGCTGACCTCTGGCTTTTCCATGAGTAATACATGCATGCAGACCTGCAGGTTACAGACATACCTGACTATGCCGTCACACCCAGAAGCATTGTCAACCAAAGATATTGTGAAAAGAAATGGGCTTTTGAAATGAACTAATGTGGAAAGACAAAAAGGCTTTAGAAATTAGCTACGTTCTTGTCGTGCTGGGCTGTCTGAGGCTGTGACCTCAGGGTGTAGGAGGCCACTCTAATCATCTTATGGGGCCATGGCTTGTGTGTGACAGTAGTTGAAGACTTTGGCCCTCTCCGGCTACCACACCTACTTCTCCAGAGTTAGTATTCTTATTATTTATATTTAAATATTATAAATATTAATATTTAATATTAGTCTGTATCATTTTCCAATTCTGTGTCTATGGTCTTCTAGAATTTCATGAATTTCAATTGGTCTTTTGACATCCCCTCAGAAAGACATCCCATCTGCTACCTGGGTGGTCCACTCTTTAGCACCAGGCTCAGGAGGCTTTCTGACTACTCGAGGCCTTCCTTTCTGGCTTCTTGCTAGTCTCTCTTTCTGGAAGTCTCTACACTAGATTATAGTAAGCTCACCTTTCCAGCTGGTACAAATCTGCTAACCTTTGTACAGTCTTCAATGAAAACTGCAGCCTTAAAAGTGTCTTCTGTTCTTTAGACCCATGCTGAGGGCTTGGAAGGAATGAGGAAGGATTAGGTGTTATATCCTGAAGGTGTCCAGTTGGATGAGGGATCTGCTTGCCCTCCTGGTGTGATTTATAAAGCCATAGCTCTGTAAGAACCAGAAGCTTCCTTCAATTCTTTATCAAGATTCCTCCAAAAATATCAAACAACTCTTATCCAGCTACTTTTGGGGTCAGAAGTAGCATTTTTCACTGGTGAGCATAAATTAAGCCAACTTGTTTTTCTTTTTATAGAAAGCAATAAATCAAAAGGGATTGAGTTGGCGGAGGGCACTTTTCTGACCGGTCTTGGTTCTCTGGGAACAGCATAACTGGCCTTGATCCCAAAAGTAGGAAACTATTTTTCATATTGAGTTCAGTTTTTAGGAAAAATGAAATATGGTCCATTGCCTGTAAGTTTACATCTGTGCACGTGTGTGTGTGTGTGTGCATACATGTGTGTGTGCATGCATGTGTGTGTGTTTGCCTGATGATGTGTAGCATGTGTCCCCATGAGTGTCCACCTGTCTAGCCAGCTCTTATACTTTTAAATCTAAAGTAGACTTAAAATTCCACAGCCGAAATCCTGAGGGAACACTGGGCCAGGGAAGAGGCAGACCCTTGGTGAACTTTTAAGAGGACAAGGGGGTAAGCAGCACCCCAAATCATTCTTAGAAAAAGAATGACACAGAGATGCCCAGAGGACCCCCTACCTTCTCGATTCCATGCTGCTTGGGGTGTAACTGTGTGTGTGTGTGTGTGTGTGTGTGTGTGTGTGTGTTGGGGGGCAGCTTGGAATGAAATTGTTTCTGTCCTCTGCTGCTGCTTCAACAAAACTTTGAATCACTGCACCCCTACTGCCTGTTTCCTGAGGCTGGGTTCCACTCCTTCTGAGGAGGCCTCTGAGGACCCTAGGGCTGCCAATCCTTTTCTTGTTCAGTGTTTCTCTTGTTTTCCCTTCCTAAGCCAGCCCAGAGTTTCCATTGCCTGCAGTGCCTCTCCTCTTGGCATTTTTTTTTCCTGAGAACGCCCACTAGCCTGGGGTGGGAGGACTTTAAATCAGCATTTCACAGCTGAAGAGTCAGAGTGGAGAGAGAGAGAGAGAGAGAGAGAGAGAGAGAGAGAGAGAGAGAGAGAGAGAGAGAGAGAGAGAGATTTCTAAGCCTTGCTGTAAGTGGCTATTTCAGCCACTGTCCATGAAGGAGAGAGACTTGACCAGGTAACCCAGGATGAGGAGGAACTCAGCATTTTTGCCTCTGCTGGTCCTGGAGCCTGTGAAGATGGACTAATAGCAGCAGGCAGGCAGAGAGAAGAAGCTGAGTTATCCCGATTTCCCCCCCAAATCCCCTGGGGTTTATCATGAGGTTAGCAACTGAGGAAGCCTTCCAAGGGCCAGACCTCATGGCTCTGTGCAGGTGCAGGTGCTCTCATGATCTTATGAGAGCCCTGACAGTTGAGACAAGATTGAGGGTGGGACTCTGCAGTGGGGTTAGTGCCCTCATTAAAAGAAGAAGATGCTGCAGTCTGTGGCAGGGGGAATAGAATCCTCACATAACCTGACCAGGGACTTTCAGCTTTCTGAAAAGCTATGACTTCTGTTGTTTAAACCACAAGTGTGGCTGGAGAGATTGGCTTAGGGAATGGGAGTTCAATTCCTAGAACCCACATGGTGCTCACAGCAGTCTGTAACTGCAGTTTCAAGAGCTCTGATATCTTCTTCTGGTCTCTAAGGCGCAGGGCACATGGTTCACATACATATACGTAGGCGAAACACCCACTATACAAAGGAAAATATTTTAAACCACCCAGTCTGTGATCTTTTATTCTAGACCTAACCTTCGAGTATGTTCTTGTCATCACACTGGGTCCAGGGAAGATCTACAGTGGGACCACAGGAGTCCAGCCATAGATATGGGGGATGGGGAGGAGGAGCCAGGTGTGGGGCAGATCACATGGGGCTAGCTCAGGAGTGGGAAGGCCAGGCGTAGGGCTAATGCAGGCCGAGGGAGTCTGAATGTGACCAGACCCCGTCTGGTTTTCCTGGCTTACTTCCCCCCTTCGACCTTGGTTGAGTGGGACAGGTAATTTCCTCAGACAACCTTCCTGGGAGGACACAGTGATTTCTGGCCCAGACGTGTAGTTTAGCACTCTGTTGTGTAATTAAGCTGGGCTGTGGGGGGCCTGGCACTCAGCTCTGTCTGTGGTAAGGCTGCCGGCTCTGTCATGCAGCTGCCTGGTTTCCCTCAGTGCTCCTTTCTCCCCTCCTGAGGAGAGCGTATTTACCTGGTTTCACTCCCAAGGAACTGAGCTATGGGTGAGAAACACTCACTGGGTGCATAGAGGGATCAAACCCTCCTCAGACCCTTTTCCCAGAGCCTTCTTCCCCAGCCCAGGACTCTCCTCTTAGCTACCTGAATTTCTGCTGAGGAAACCTCACAGTTTAAGGGCCCAAGGTCAGGGACCACAGCAGGTGGCACTGGAGCATTCACTTGGTCTCCAGTGTGGAGTGATGGAAAGAGTCAGCTGAGGATGGGTGTATGTAGGGGAGTGGTACAGCCATCAGGGAAGATGGTGTGGGCTCTTGGGCCTGAGCGCAGCTGTGAATACCCCACCCCATATAAGGTGTATGTATATATGTATGTGCGTGCGTGTGTATGCCATTGACGTCAGTCCTCTCACTGAATCTGGGAGGGAACTGATCCAGCAGGACTAGTTGGCCAGCTCCAGAGACCCTACTGTCTTTCCTCCTCAGCATTAGAATTACGTGCAAATGTCACCACACCTGGCTTCCTATATAAGTACTGGTAATGTGAAAAAAGTTCTCAATG